>NW_028259156.1:7424242-7575757 GCF_977971745.1 Zootermopsis nevadensis | reverse complement strand
ACTTATGCCGCAGTACATGGCACCGACAACCCATCCCATGAGAACCTGAAATCTCAGAAAATGTTTCTCCAATACTGTCATGGCAAACTTTGTAATTTATGTTTATTTTGATATTGTTCCCATCACCTTTACTCTGCCGTGCTTGAGGGAATGAAAGAAGAAAATGGGGTGGTTTTCCTGACCTCTCAATTTGGTCTCAACCCACACCTCCTATGCTTCTTCCTCTTGACCTTCCTTCTCTCTCTGTTGTGTTTCTTAACCTGTCATTCCCATCTTTATCACAGCCTCCATTGTGAACATTTTCCTTTCATTTTCATGTTCAAAGCCTTCTTTGGGATTTGTCTATTATTCATTCTTAATGAACCATTGCCCATACCATCTCATTCTGTTCTTTGTTAGATTCTCTCTCATTTTTTATTTTATTATCCTATCTCTTTTAGTTTATCAGTCTATGCTTCTTAAAAATCACTTCTCTACTTCTATTAATCTAGTAGTTCAGGATTTTACTATTTAACATAAGAATTATGATCCTTAAATTTGGACTGAAACTCTTTTATTTTCATCATTGCACTGGGTGAATATTTTAAATTTGTCCAGGGACCACAGACGTTAATAACTTCTGTGGTCCCCGTACAAATTTATAAAGTATTTCCATAAAATATTTTTCATCTAAATGTCAGACTGGATCTTGTCGTTCAAACAAAACACTAACACAATACGAATACCAGGACCACCTTCTGCGGGCAGAGTCAGTTTGTATTTTTACTGCAAGAGTTTATTGGCCCCATGCCAAACCCCAAACCCCAAAGCTGGAGAACTGGTCCTTGCGTAATTTTATCAATAAAATTAGAGCATGGATTAGGTTAATTAAATCAAGTCTTGAGTTAATTTCAGGTTGCTGAATTAACTGGTATTGCAACTGACTATGTCTCCAGATGGAAGCACAGTGTTGTCTGCTGGTGCAGATGAAACTTTAAGATTGTGGAAATGTTTTGCTCCTGATCCTGCCAAGAAGAAGAAAGAGATAAGAGACTCTAAGGCTGCTCCGAGCATGTTTAAGGGAATTCCATGATGAAATTTGGTCACACAAATAATAATGTATCTATTGAAATCCTGATGTTGAGTGAACAAATAATTTGTTGTTATTGTGAACTGTCTAGTAACTTACATAAATGTTCAAGACGCGTACTTATGTGGAGTGTTATGCAGGACTGCTTGTGATTTTGGTGATATGTATATTTATTTGTTTTATTTATACAATTTTATTTATTTATTAAATGGTTTAAATTATTACAACAGTATTTTTTATTAATGGCATTCAGTTTTCACCCACCTGTTCACAGTGGTCACTTTTATGAATGTATTAATACAATCTTATTCATAGAAAATTGTATTAGCAATATTCATACTTCGTATGGCGACGTTCAGAAACCGTAAAATCATTACGTCTCTGTTAGGAAAGGCGGATACCACTTTCCTGGAGGACAGTGATCAGAGAAGTTTGTTATTCATTTTGGTAATTCAGATTAATTGTATATGCATTTGTTGTGCTGTCACTGCACATGTTGCAAATGAATATAAAATGAGAATTTAACTAACAACAAAACATAATCTGTCTGTATAATGACAGCCATCATCTGAAGACAAGAGTAAAGCCAACTCCTGAAATGTGTATACCACACACATATCAGGCAATGGTCAATGTCTGACGTAATATTGGTATCATGAATGAGTGATCCATTAAGTAATGTGAAATTACAAAAGTAGCGAAGGACAGCATTATAGTCGATCATAATACATGAATAGCTTGGAACACTGAAGGTAGGAGAGGAAAAATACGTTCGAGGAAACAATAAGAAGGAAAGAGTCGGAAGTTTCTGATGCTTTCAGTATATTAAAAGGGGTAGGTAGATGCAGTTTTACATTTAAAAGATTCATGTACCATTAGATGCCCATTATTCAAATTATTCCATCCACTGAAGTTGAGATAAGAAGGTAAAATTACTTACTTAAAATCAATCGTACGAGGTTATGATGAAATAGGATGACGCTTTTTGAAAGATTGTTGATCTCTGTTTTATCACCCATTAAGTAATATCAACTAAGGAGATACACCGAATGTGAAAAATTATCCAACTTCAGTAGTAACTGTGTTTCCTGATGCACTTGAGAAGGTTATGTACAATAGGTTAGGCCATGAAATGAATATTAATAACATAACATATTGGGCCCAGGACACTTTGGTTTCAAAGTACATGCACTGAAAATGCTACCTTCATTTTGCCACAGATGTATTTATCAGTAAACAGCTGTTATGTCCTTAATAAATGTTAATTTGACTGCATATTGTTTAAAGACAAACAATAATTAGACATTCTCTTTCGAATACCACAATCTATTTCTAATATCGTCCTGTATGATTTCCACATAGAAATTTTGAAAAACATAGCTGAATAATATACAAATGTACAATTTAAATGCAAACACAACATATGCATTAAAAAAGTCCCACCAAGAAGACTCATACTAGCATATCTGACTTTTGCACAAACACCAGTCTACTATGCTATCCATTTGTCTAACAGTAAATTTGGATGTCCAAGTAAAGTATAGTCTTAAACATCAATTTGCCATGGAACATAGTCTCATGACTCCAAAGTCCTTAAAAATAAAATAATTAATGTTCTTTTAAGATTAGGCAAACATGCTGACATCTTTGGTTAACACTATCTGGTACATGTAACTGAAAAGGACGTACAAATAGCCACAAATGGAGAAACATGAAGACATTAATTACAAATGATCAGAATTATGCTGCCAGCTGTTTACTCACATTACTTCCAATTTTGGACCTAGAAAATTTGAAGTACGAACGAAAGACTTTTGCCTTAGCTCGTGTTCTTATCGCGGTTACGTTCCTGTCAACAGAAACCATTCTTCTTGTCAGGACTCGAACCCAGTGTAGAGGCCTTTGTTTCGGTACTTTCCTCTTTGAAGCAGAAAAACTCTGATCCTAGCTCCTTTGTTCTCTGTCGCTTAGTTTCGGGGTTAAAGGAACCGCCCTTGAAGGAAATCGAACTCAGGACACTTCCCAGAGTCCTGACCTTCCAGCGTTCTCTCATTTGTCTTAAGGAATAATTACGCCATGTTTCTTCTGTACGAGCCACAAGAAAACGGGTAAAGCAAAGCCAACCCTCAATTTCAACTTCCGCGGTATTTATTATGGGGGAAATATGGCAGTTTTTTACAAATTCATCTTCTGGGCCTCAGGACAGTTTTCGGATTTGTGATCTTGGTCAATCAGATCCTTTCCCAGGGACAAAGAAAATTTGCCTTGGCGCCATTCTTCCCTAGTGCTTGCTGTCCGAACAACAGAAAATATCTTTGTCGGGATTCAAAGGAAGGAAACATTTTTCTCTGGCCCAGGGGCGATAGGCTCATCAGCGCCCGAAACCCCCCCAAAACCATCATTAAAATTAATAAATTATACTGCAACCAACCAACCAAAAAGCTAACTGAGGGCGGAGGCCTGCGCAAGCGCAAGCATCGTCCCTACCTAGGTGAAACCATTCCTGCACACAAGGCGCATTGCTGGAAATGGTAAACAGTCTTAATATAAGAAACGGAAATTTTGCTATCGCTAACAGGGTTACGTCGTGGCGGGAGCCTCGACCATTCAAACTGGGATCCGTTGCTGCTGATGGGAGGTCATCCCGTCAGGCAAGTTGTCCAAAGGAATTTGGTTGGTTGGATCTCCGGGGTTTGAACCCAGAGAGGGAGGGGCCGTTTCGGCTGAAGGCCTCTGCGGCATGGTGGGAAGATCACTTCAGCTGATGGCCTCCGTGATCGGGGTGGGGGTGGCGGGCCGTGCCCCTATTAAGTTATACCCTGGCATTCGCCTTACAACTGAGGAAAAGCACGGAAAACCTCAGTCAGGGTAGCCGAGTAGTCTAACCACTCGTTGTGCTGACTTGGCCGTCTTTTGGGGACGGCCTCGGCTGGCCTGCTGAACATCGGTCGCCCTCGGTTGCCCTTGGGCGACCTCTGGCAGCCCTCGTTCGACACGAGTCCCACTGGACACAACCAAAAAGCTAACTGAGGGCGGAGGCCTGCGCAAGCGCAAGCATCGTCCCTACCTCTCTCCAGGCTGTGCCGGTGGGGATCTCGTCCACTTCACTCACTCCAAATTATACTGAAACCTGGCGGTTTCTTTTAAATAAGTAATAAGAAGAGGTACTGGAATTTCTAAAGCACACCTGCAACAATCTCTTCCGTGCATGCCATAAGGATCATTATTGATTTCTTATACATGCAGTATAATTGCCTGAATGAACCGTATTGCACGCCATTCCTTTACTAATTATTACGTCACAGTTGTCGTCCGCATTGTTGTATTAGTATATTATTATAAAAATTTGTGATTTCGTCGTCGTCAATAAATTACGTCATCAACAATGTCAACTATAAACAAACTCGGCATTGTTGTGGAACACAACAATGCCGAGTTTAGTGTTTTACTCAAGATTTTAAAACTCAACCAACCTCCCCGAAAGGGGGTTGGTTGCTTTTTAAACACTTGATCAAGCTCCCCCGAAAAAGGGGGTTGGTCAAGTATTTTAACCCTCCATTCGGGGGGTTTAATTTAGTTTCTTACACAAGATTTTAAAACGCAACCAACCCCCCCGAAGGGGTTGGTTGCTTTTTAAAAACTTGACCAACCCCTCCGAGGAGCTCCGAAAGGAGCGTTCTGCCCTAGTATTGCCGTCAACAGTCGACTTTCGTCAGTCTGGAGAGAACTGAGCTCGTAGAAGAGGTATTTTGTGCTGTTAAGTCTTTCACAATAACCAAAGCGCTCATCATATTTAAATTACTAAGAAACTCTTGACACTGTATTTCACTCTTTCCATTTCATTTTGCCGGTGGACGTCGAGGTCTCTCCCTCTTGAACAAAGAGTGAGGTAAGGGCATACGAATTATTATTTTTAATATTGTTTATCGCGTTTATAGGTTACATCTGCATTTGTGAACTCTTGTAAGAGAATTAGGCTTGTCTTCTTTTTAAATCACGTGTTCCCAACCGAACTAAAGTCACTTCTACGCCCCTTCTTTTGGCTCAATAAAAAAAAATAATGCACATGTAAACTGTGGCCATGTATGAAAAATTCAATTCTCACGTGCCATATTAGCCAACATACACAAATGATAATATTGCATTCATCACGTTAAAGAGCAAATGAGCATAAGAAAAAGTCATTTGTCTTTTATCTTTGATTACGCTTAGTCCAGCAAATTGGTAAGTTGCTAATATTCCGTCCCAGTCAGAAGCCACGCGCAACATTTCGGAACAATTTATTATTCTCACAATCAGGAAATGTTAGCCCCACGTCCAACCCACAAGTCGCAGAATCACCCCTTGTCGGCTGTACGCGAATTCTTGTTCGAAACACTCCGTATAGTCAATCGTGATCCTGGTTTTGTGTGGACTACGGGCCAAAGTTCCCTCCCTCTCTGCAGCCATTCTTGTTTCTGGGGCTCACCTAGCCTGGTATTCCCTGACCATCGAGGGTAAAGCAAGCCGAAGCGTGAAGATGCCGCTTGGGCACAGGAACAATTATCGCAACAACGAATTATCTGAGGCAGAATCGGAATCAACCACAGAAAATTCTCTAAATTAACGAAAGTAAAACCACGAAGTACTCAAGACAAAGCTGGAATGTTATCCAAGCGATATTCAGTTCGAATCTTGTACAACGACACAATCCGCATCTTATCGAAGGAAAATTCCTTAGCAGTTCCTAAAATCCATTTACACATTCACCCTGGCCCATTCACAATTCATAACAAACTTAGCGTCCGCCATTTGAAGCCGCCTGTGAGATTATTGAAACTCTGTGGCACCATAATTTAAAAAGAAAAAATTAGATCTAATTCCTGCCCCCTCTTAAAACACGTCAAAAATAGCCGTTTCATCCAACCGCAGTAAACTAACACGTTGGTATCAGCCATCCCCAGCTTCCTGGTTCTTCTCAGTTACTTTAAAGCAAGCACAGAATGTACTCCCGCGATTTATCATTCATAACAATCCTGTCATATTTAAATAATGTATACGCAACATTATCAGTTGATAGAGTGTTGAAGCAACAAGAATAAATCACTATATTCTCAGTCATGGTGAACGCCTTCTAACTGATTTATCCATCAAACTACGTGTATTATACCTCATCCCTCATGGCCAATGTCCGCAAATACCTGAAAACAGTCAAGGAGGCCATGTTACCACAAAAACTTTTCTGATATTTGGGTAACCCTACAAATTGCACAGCACTTTACTTTTGAGACATCTGGTGGCATCCGTGTTAGTCGACAGTAATACAGAATGAAGCTATTTTTGTGTTTCCAAATAATAAAACTATTTACGTACGAGGATTTATCAATGAATTTAATGCTCGTGTGCTACTCGGAGCTACTGAAAATGCGTCGTTAAATAAACTACGAATAAATAAAAATACATGGTATACTATAACCACACAAAATCAGCAGATTAATTATATTAATTACAGGCCTCATCATTAAACGTGCGTCGTTTAATACGCCCGTAAAATTACCCCAGAAACCAACATCCTAACAGAGACTCGAACCGAGGACTGTGTATTCGTGTCTGTGACCTTAGACCCTGCAATTTCCTCTCCGAAACGAAAGAATTTTGTCTTGGCGCCGTTCCTTTATCGCGGTTGCGTTCCCGTGAACAGAAACCATCCTTGTTGGGACTCGAACTCAGTGTCGAGGCCTTCGTTTCCGAAATCTCCTCTTCGAAGCAAAAACTCGGATCCTGGCGCCCTTCTTCTGTCTCGCTTAGTTTTGGTGCTAAAGGAAGCTCCCTTGCTGGAAATCGAACTCAGGACACTTTTCCCAGTCTTCTGAACTTCCAGTGTTCTCTCATGTGTCTTAAGGAGTAATCGCGCCATGTTTCTTCTTCAGGAGCCACAAGCGAACGAGTAAAGAAATGTCAACCCTCAATTTTTAATTCACACATGACCAGTGGACACTGCGGTATTTACTAAGGGGAAATACGGCAGATTCTTACAAATTCATCTTCTGAGTCTCAGACGGTTTTCGGGCTTGTGACTTTAGTCAGTCAAATCATTTCCCAGGAACAAAAACATAATTTGCCTTAGCGCCACTCTTCCCTAGTGCTTGCTATCCGAACAACATAAAACATCTTTCCCGGGATTCGAACGGGGGAAACGTTTTCTTTGGCCCAGCGCCCGGGCCCCTCAAAAATCATCTTTAAAATTAATCAATTATACTGAAACGGACGTTATTTTAAAATAAGGGCAATTGGAAATGCAGTTTTTTCTTCGTGTCTCTTCCGAATATTTTTAAATTTATTCTATCCTTATAGGGAAAGTACTTTCTATTATGACTGAATACAAACAAATTATAAGCTAGAGTAATTATCTTTGTTTTGTTTTTTTCAACTACCAACAATGTGCAGATATTGACCGACAATGGTCAGCTTTTACGTGAACACCTGCTTGCATAACAATATAAGAAAAGGCATTGGAATTTCTAACCCACACCTGCAACAATCTTGCCTGAGCATCCCGTAAGGCTCTTTTCTCGTTTCTTATACATGCAGTATAATTGCCTGAATGAACCGTATTGCATTCCATTCCTTTACCTAAGAAACTAATTGTTGCGTAATCTGTTTACTCGGCATTGTTGCATTAGTATATATTGCCACCCCCAAGCAACAACTAAAGTGCTGCAGCTGCGGAGGCAACCACACTGCGAACTATAGAGGTTGCAGTAAGTGGAAGGAAGCCAAGACGGCCGCTGCACAGCGTGCGAAAGGGGATCGCGGCCGAAAGGACGACGTCTCCACGCGCCTGCCAGCGCCCAAATCGGCGCTAGCTAAGCCTTCCCTCGAGCAGGAGAACTTGGGCCCTGGGTGGAACCACGTGGTCCGTGGTGGCCGCGTCGTCAAGGCTGCGGCTATGAAGAACCCCGCCCCAACGCCAACTGGAGCCATTGTACAGACTGAGCGGCAGACTATCCCCAAGGGCGGCCGTGCCAAGCCCGCTCGTCCTGTGGCGCCGGTGGCAAATCCCACAGCACCTGCTCTCAAGAAGACTGACCCCACCCCACCCAAGGGTCAATCACCGCTCCAGGACATCTCAGATATCCTGGAAACCCTCTCACCACGGGTCTGCATTGAGTTGACACGACGTCTCCTCGCCGCGATCCATTCACTCCCCCCCGGGGGGTCTCGTCCGCGAGCCCTCCTCAAAACCGTTCTCCTCTTCATGGCCGACAATGACTGCACGGCCTAGAGGACACGGTAGCAAGGCCTTGCGGCTGGCTTACTGGAACGCCGACGGTGTCCGCGACAGGAAGCTGGAGCTGGAGCAGTTCCTCGGTGACTACGGAGTCGATGTTTGCCTCCTGAACGAGACGCACCTCACGTCGGGTCGGGCCTTGAGGTTCGCGAACTACGTTTGCCACCGTACGGACCGCCCGACGCTAGGGGGTGGCACAGCGATCCTTGTCCGCAGGGGCATTGATCATTACCCTGTGCCGGTATCGGGTCTACAACAACTAGAAGCAACCGCCATTCACCTGGTACTGGCAACCAGGAAAGTCAAGCTAGTGGCGGCATACCTCGCACCCACCCGGCCATGGATAGAGTCGGACCTGACCGAGTGCTTGAGCGGGGGTTTCCCGGTCCTCTTGGCTGGTGACCTCAACGCGAAACACACGGACTGGAATTCTAGCCTTATCTCTACTAGGGGCTCGCTCCTGCGTGATTACGCCAACAGAAATTCCTGCTTCATCTACGGGCCGGATTCTCCAACCACGGCTCCCTACACACACAACGCCACACCTGACGTCCTTGATATTGTCCTCATCAAGGACTTCGTCCTACCGGTGCACCTGACTGTCTGCCCCGCACTCAGCTCAGATCACCTGCCCGTCCTCGTCGACACCACGTGCCGATCGTCCTTTCAAAACCTGCCTGATCGCCCGGACTTCGCGAGAATGGACTGGGCTGCATTCCAGGCTTGCCTCGAAAGCAGACTACCGGGGAACCCCGTGGTAAACGACGAGGAAGAAATTGACAAGTGCGTCGAGGAGCTGACCAGTGCTATCCTGGAAGCCACAGCAGCGTCCGCTCCCAAGCTTCGACCCCGCATTGACAGGCGACCGCTTCTACCCGCTAGTATTCGAGATGAAATACGCCTGAAGAACCGGCTGAGGAGGCGATGGCAGGTCACAAGAGACCCCGCTCTTAAGACCCAGGTCAATCGACTCCAGAGGTCGGTGACCTATCGTCTCAACGAGTGGCGGAACGAACAGTGGAGCGACACGCTCGAATCCTTGGACTGCGAGGACCAGTCGCTTTGGAAAATGACCAAGCGTGTGATGCGAGTCCCCACTCCGTCGCCCCCCTTCTTAGTGATGGGAGGACTGGCTCTCTCGAACCCCGAGAAGGCAGAAGCCCTAGCCGACAGCCTTGAGGTCCAGTTCCAGCCGGTAGACTACCCGTCGGACCTGACTACAATTGACATGGTTAACGAGGCGATGCGAGCATACGAGTATGCCCCTGTAAATGAACCAAAATTAACCAGTCCATCGGAGGTCGCCCAGGCCATCAAGGGACTCAAGCTTGGCAAGGCTCCGGGCCCCAACGGTATACCGAACAGGGTCCTGAAACATCTCCCACGACGCGCGGTAACCTTTCTCACGAAAGTGTTCAACGCGGTCCTTCGCAGGCAACACTTCCCCTCGGCATGGAAACACGCTCGAGTGGTGTCCATACTGAAGCCGGGGAAGGACCCCACGCTACCTTCTTCCTATAGACCCATCAGTCTTCTCGACACGGTCGGCAAACTCTGCGAGAAAATCCTACTAACGAGGGTCCTACACGAGGTCAGTGAACGCGGGCTGCTGCGCGACGAGCAGTTTGGGTTTCGACCCAGACACAGCACATCGTTACAGCTGGCTCGCCTCGTCGAAAGGGTCAACAGAAACCTTGATGAGAAGCGGCTAACCGGCGCGGTTTTCCTGGACGTGGCCAAAGCCTTCGACACAGTCTGGGTCCAAGGCCTCCTATACAAACTGACCGTCCTCAACTTCCCGTCGTACTTGGTAAAAACCATCTCTTCCTACCTCGCTGACCGGACATTCCAGACATCCTTCCAGTCGGCCACGTCCACACGTCGTACCATGCGGGCTGGAGTTGTGCAGGGCGGAATTCTCTCCCCTGTGCTCTTCAGTCTGTATGTCAACGACATACCCACACCGTCCCGCCACGTCGAGTTAGCACAATACGCGGACGACACGGCTCTAGTAGTCACGTCCCGTAGCCCAACGCTTCTCGTCAGGTATCTGGAGACCTACCTCAGTAGACTTGAGCTCTGGCTCAGGGCCTGGAGGATTGCTATCAACGTCTCGAAGAGCACCGCGGTTCTCTTCATTTCCGCGAGAAGACACATCCAACAGCCCCGAGCAGTGCAGTTCCTCGGACAGCCGATCCAATGGGTCAAAACAGCACAGTATCTGGGGGTCACCCTTGACGCCGGGCTTACTTGGTCGGCGCACGTCAACCAAGTGGGAAAGAAGGCAGCGCAACGATTAGGTGTGCTAGGCCCGCTTATCAATAGGAGAAGTGGCCTGTCAATCAGGAACGGTGTACTACTCTATAAGCAGCTCATCCGTCCCATAATGGATTACGCATGCCCGATCTGGAGGTCAGCTGCCCACAGCCACGTCCAGAAGCTGCAAGTTCTGCAATCCAAGTGTCTTCGAATTGTTACTAACGCGCCCTGGTACGTTAGTAACAGGCAAATACATGAGGATCTGGGGGTCCCTTTCTTTGCCGACCACATCAGAGCACTAACTGAGAGGTTTGACTCGAGGTTAGCTGGTGTGGGGAACCCCTTAGTTCGGCAACTCGGAAGACACTCGTGCCGAATGAGGGCTGCCAGAGTTCACCCAAGGGCAACCGAGGGCGACTGATGTTCAGCAGGCCAGCCGAAGCCATCCCCAAAAGACGGCCAAGTCAGCACAACGAGTGGTTAGACTACTCGGCTACCCTGACTGAGGTTTTTCGTGCTTTCCTCAGTTGTAAGGCGAATGCCAGGGTATAACTTAATAGGGGCACGGCCCGCCACCCTTCCCCCCGATCATGGAGGCCATCAGCTGAAGTGATCTTCCCCCCATGCCGCAGAGGCCTTCAGCCGAAACGGCCCCTCCCTCTCTGGGTTCATACCCCAGAGACCCAACCAACCAAATTCCTTCGACAACTTGCCTGACAGGATAACCTCCCATCAGCAGCAACAAATCCCAGTTTGAATGGTCGAGGCTCCCGCCACGACGAAACCCCGTTAGCGTTAGCAAAATTTCCGTTCTTATATTACGACCGTTTACCATTTCCAGCAATGCGTCTTGTGCGCAGGAATGGTTTCACCTAGGTAGGGACGATGCTTGCGCTTGCGCAGGCCTCTGCCCTCAGTTAGCTTCTTTGGTTGGTTGGTTTGGCTTTAGTTATTGCGGAAAGAGCTGAGCTGTGAATCACTTGTAGAAGAAGTGCGTCGTGGAGTAGATAATTTTGTGCTGTTAAAAACGTTTTAGAATATCACAATTACTTATCTTATATAAGAATTATTAAGAAATCTGTGATACTGCCCTCCACTCTCTCCATCGAGTGTTGTTGATTTCATATTTGACTGTCTTCATTTACAGTTGTGTAAACAGGATCATGACAGAAATTTATTCAAGCTTCAGAAATAAGGTAAGTTTAAACCGTAGATGAACAAACTAGTATCTAGTTACATGTCTGAATACTTTATAAGGAATGTAAATAATGTAGCCCGTATAATTTACGTTTTATTCGTGCATCAATAATAGGCAAAATCAATCTTCGTTTCTGTGAAACTAATGACAGTTCATCAGCGAAAAGTTGGTGGATCCTGAGATCAAAGAAGTAACATACTGAGTGGGCTTATAAATAAATTATATACGTGTAGGTTTAAAATCCTCCCGAAGGTATCACCACCTTGTCGGGTGAGGAGCCTGAGGGGAAGAGACCGCTGATGAGACCTAGACGTAGATGGGAGGATAATGTCAGGCGGGATCTATGGGAGATAGGAGTTGAAGGAAACTGGATTTTGTTGGCCCAGGACAGGGTCCGGTGGAGGGCTTTGGTTAATTCGGTGATGAACCTTCGGGTTCGGTAAGCCATTTAGTTAGTTAGTTAGTAGGTTTAAAATTACGTGTGTGTTTAGTCTAAGGAATCTCGCTGTCGGTGTTCTGCGGAGGTTCCGTGTATGTTCGTAGACTCATCCCAGTAACTTTCACTTTGATTTTTATACTTTTTCATGTTTAATGTAATAATTAATTCGTCCAATACAGCACACCGTGAATATTGCAAAGGCCTGACGTAATTTAAATAAACATTTCAAAATATTAATTGAATAAAAATTTTCTTGGATATTATCCATCGTCTAGTAAATATAAAACGTAAAACGACGTTTCGGAGATGGGGCTCTATCTCCGTCTTTAGGTCCCTACTCAGTTGGGCCCACTAAATAGAGCTAATCCCTATCTCCGGACAAAGTAAATAAAAAGGCATTACCACACCATCCATCCGTGGGACGTAAAAGAATAGTATGTAGAAATCAAAATTCATAAACACGATAAAGCGAAAAAAAAAAAACTCACAAAAGGTGGGAATAAATACACATGAATATTAATTCGAAACTCGATGCCCACCTTGGATTTCTTGAGATATCACCTATTTGGATACCTGTCATCTCTCAAGAAATCCAAGGTGGGCATCGAGTTTCGAATTAATATTCATGTGTATTTATTCCCACCTTTTGTGAGTTTTTTTTTTTCGCTTTATCGTGTTTATGAATTTTGATTTCTACATACTATTCTTTTACGTCCCACGGATGGATGGTGTGGTAATGCCTTTTTATTTACTTTGTCCGGAGATAGGGATTAGCTCTATCTAGTGGGCCCAACTGTGTAGGAACCTGAAAACGAAGATAGAGTCCCATCTCCGAAACGTCGTTTTACGTTTTATATTTACTAGACGATGGATAATATCCAAGTAAATTTTTATTCAATTGACTCTTCACCATCGTCAAGAAGTTTTAGATTTGATATTTCAAAATACTAGATTATATTGGTGCGTCTAGTTGTGGATATAACTATATTATAATTAAGTAATCGACTCCATACAAAAGTATTTGTAAATGCATGCGCTATAAACTCATTTGTCGCATGTCTTGACTTTGAGAAACTGTCATTGCAATAACAAATAAGACATTGTATCTTAATGAAATGCTGTTTTTTTTCAGATGAGGTCGCATTTTACAAAAGTAAATTTCTACAGAATACTGGCAATTTGCTTTGCTGTTTTGACCCTGGTACGTGCTTGTTTTATTATTGCTTACCGTACATTCTTTGATTAGATGAAACTCAAATAACGGACGTAGTGTTTGTTTTTAGTAATTACAAATTTAAAATTACATAATTAAAATACCATTATCATAACTGTATGGAATATTATTTTCTTCTAATTAAGCATCTCTAAGTGTATATGTTCTTGGTGTGCAGGGGAAATCCATCCATGAGTTATCAGCTGGTCACAGTGAAATGATTTTTCTCTCCGATGGCAGCATCGTCAGCCCAGACAGGCAAATATCTTTGTGGGAGAAGTATTTCGGCCCGCAGCCAGGTACGTACTGTATCATGCCAAAGGCCAGTTGTTATCAGGCTTGTGAGAGCGATGAAGTCTCTGTCTCAATTGAAATCTCGCCACCCAGCCGTTCGTTTTGGTTGAAATTTGTATGTTTTCATGATGCTTGTGGGTGTGACGTATCGAGAGACCATAATGCATTGATCCAGTTACAGCGATGTTAATAAGAAGTAGTAGGTCTGCGCAGTTTCAAAAATAAGTATAACCAAAAAGGTCACTTCATTCGAGAATTATTAATTATAATATATTACATAAAATTGTCTGCGGTCAGACTTCGATATTTTGTACAGTTAACTTCTTGAGTAAAAAAACCATCCAAATTTCTCCTTATTTTATTTATTTGTGATTCTGCTCTTCTCGTGATCGGTTTTGTGATGAGACTTAAACTCGCATTAGATGTGCGTTCCTTTGATACATACATGCAACTTTACGACACAAGTCAACTAGCACACAGGCTAAAGTGGTAGAAGTAAACAAACAAAGTTTGGTCATTAACATTATTTTAGCGTAAATTGCTGTCTGTGTAAACTCTAAAATCGAGATTTTTTTTCCTTCCAGTCCGTAAGGTGGTGCAGGATGTGTGCGCGCTGTATGCCGCTTTGAAAATCGTGACAGGATTTATGATGCTGTTAGGAATATTCACGGTGAGTAATGTGCCCAATGACGTTTCAGAGGCCCTTGTTGCCTCCATCATCAGCATATCTGAAACCTTATTAAAGTTCTACCAGTCTATACCTCACAACAACCCAAGATACATCCATCTTAATACTCGCTGTCATGAAAACATGAATTCTCACTTATATGATATTTTTGTTTACTAGGACAAAGCGCAGTGGGTGCGAACAGGCCTGAGGGTGTCCTCGATTATTCTGCTGAAAGATTTGTACACTGATATCTCGTGCATTTACTATATAACAAGTCATATCAGCATTGAGGCATCCTTAAACTACATTACAATTACCGACCATCTTATTCGTAAGTACTGCGCATACTAAAGCATTTGTTGCACTATTCTTAACTCCTGAAAGTGAGATATGATTTTGGTTTTATTATTCACTTTCGAGTGTTTGAGAACAAATTGCCGAAATAAGTTGTACTTTTCACCAAGTAGTATTAGGGTGATTAAATCAAATATGAGATTGGTAGGGCATGTAGACATAGAAAATTTGATAAAATCGTACCAAATTCTACCCAAGTAATCTCTGGTGAAGAACTTCTTACTTCAGAAACAGACGTTTAATTGGGAAGATAATATTATATTTTATAGAAATATGGCTTGAGGCTGAGGAATAGATTTACGTTACTCATGACAGGGCACAATGGCGGTATATTGTGAATATGAGAAAGGACCTTTGGTTTCCATGCAAGCAGGTAATTTCTATAATAGTCAAAGTGGTTACTGAGGTATGTACATTTGTGGATATTATTTGCTTGGTAACATCCACTTGCGTTCTCTTATTTTCCATTATCTTATTCCTTTGTTTCTCTTTACAGTTTTGGAATTCGTCTTGGGAGAAGCGACCCGTCGGTTTGTAAATCTTAGAGAAAGAAAACTGGAAGAAACGAATGATATGTCTGCTGGCCATGACAGAAATGCCACTGAGTCAGAGGCTTCCTTCGTTACTTCGGACAGTCTATAAGGGACTTCCATAATTGGTTCAGGTGGAGGTCGTCTTTCTGTCTCGTGTTGTTAGGGCACCGCTTCCCAAACTTTTCCCTTCATTACCCAAAACCGCTTATCAGAAAGTCCTTTTTACCCAATGCAGGTAAAACACAAACTGCACAGAAAACATATTTTAAACATCTATAAACATTTTAGCAGCCACAACAAATTTGGTAATTATTCACCATGAATATTTCATCACCAGGTCCCAGCTAATGAGTACAAAGCCACTGCTCCATCTCATTTACTAGTTCTGCAAAGTTGGGAGAAATTGGAGACAGAGCAGACCTCACATCGTATTTGTTGTGGCTGCCAAATGTTTTAGAGATGTTTAAAATAAAGACATTGCAACAAAAATATTGTTTGCTTCCTATTTTTTACCGATCTCTCTTCACTTTTCATACATGTTTTCTGTGCAGTTAGTGTTTCACCTGCATTGGGTTAAAAGGACTTTCCGATAAGCGGTTTTGGGTAAATCTAAATCTAAATAAATACTTGTTAGCTCAGTAGAAACTTGGGCCAAATGATCAGAGGGGATGCTGAGTTCAAGCTACGCCTTACGAACAGGAGGAAGGCCTGTGCCTGGTGTGGTCTTGAAATCCACTCCCCGAAGACCATAGAAAACCTCTGCCACATGTTTTATGTGATTTTTGATGTTGATGTCCTGATGGCACTTACAAGAGCTGGTTCCTCTGTTATTGCAAGTCTCGATTATTGTTATTATATATTTTAATTATGTTTCGTTTTCTTATTTCTTCTTCCTGTCCTCATTCCTCAATTTGTATTCTGTCTAAAGATCCCACATTGGCTCCATTTTTGTCTGTTCTCACCTATTTCCCTCCCCCTCCCCTCATCTGTCTCGCCAAGTTTGGTGGTAATAAGTTTGCATTATTATCTTATATCTGAATGCATACATTTTTCTATTATATTAGCAGCTTAAATACTATTTTAAGTAGTGAATAATTATTGCAGCATCTTATTCTATGCTCCCCCCCCCCCAATTCGAACACGTAACACGGTGTATTAGTCTCAAAAAGAAATCGCGGCTGTTGGCAAGGGACCGGTGTTATTATCTTTGTCTTGCTGTACTATGAAGATCCTTACCTTCTATCTCTGGACCTCTTCTGTGTCCCTGTACCTTTAATCGTCCTATACAGGGACATCATGTTGATACAGAATTTTGATCACAAGAAACAACCATAATTTCACTATCGACAAAATTTAAACACATCACTTCACTAAAACACACAAACACTCAAAACAGAACACTGCTCACTAATTAACCTTTGATAGAGTCACTTTGACACTCTTATGCACAATATGTCTTTTAATTAGTTGCGAAGTGATGTGCGGATTTTCGGGAAATTTTTACTAAAAATTATGAAGTAAGTGCCTTAGATCACAAATTTGATTATTCAACAAAATGACCAAAACAGTGTGAATAATTGAATGTGAAACATAATTTAAATCATTATATTATTTGTTTACGATCTTATTTGAAAATATTGGCACTAATGGAAACGCACATTGGGTAGTTGCTATGGATACGAAACTAAGAAAGCGACAGCAGACTTCACTGTACTGCCTTGAAACTGATGGTTGCAGAATTATCCTTCTGCAGTTTTTAGAATGAATTTTTTAGAAAACTAATAGCTTCACTACCCCCACTCTTATGTTCAGACCAACTTTCGCTTATGTTCATATCTGCCTCCAGGTTCGTCGTGGCCCTAATACTTCAGTAATGTTAGTTGGCATTAATATAATAGAAGACACTGACTTACTAAGGAGAGTCCCGTTAAACGATCGGTTACAAAAACCTCGTGTTTGGTTGTAGTGAGGCTTCTTATTCAAAGTTGCAAAATTGTTTAGGAATTATTAGTACTTTTTAATATTTACTATTAAACTAGCAGTATGTCGCAGTGTTACGGACGGAAATTCGACAAATGCTTTCATCACTTATTAGTCTTTATTGAACAAAGGCGAAAAAAAACTTTGAATATCACAGAAAGAAGTATCATTCTTAAACCGAACACATTCGAAATTAACAACTGTGCCTGGTTTCCGAGCTGCTGGAAGCGTCCTCACCAGGACTCGAACTGAGGACAATTTTCTGGAGTTCTGACCTTTCTGTGTTCTCTTCCTGATATCATACCCCAAATTTAATGCAATCGATTTACCCGTTCTCGAGCTACAAGCGAACACGCACACAATTTCAATTTCATATGTCAGATGAAAGGACTTTATGTGGGCTGTTTTCAGCTACCTCAGGACAAGGACCAATGTCTTACTACAGACTAAAAACGTAGAATTGGATTCGTCCGTTAATGACGTACCTGTTTGCAGTCTCGGCCAGGGTGCCGATTATCATGATTGTTATTATTTGTGATTTTCATTCGAAGTGGCTGGAGAATAAACGTTACCATTTACCTCTCATCTAATTCCGAGATCTCGAATATGTGACGCTATAACTCCATGTCTTCGTTTCGTTTCAGGCAGTGCCAGTTTTAAATTGGCTAAAAATTCCAAAGAGACGGAATCACAATCAACTTACTTTCCGGGCTCTCAAGACCGACCAGCTGTCCGGAAACCCTTCCCCTCAAACAACAAAATCCAGTCTCCTTCGACTCCTATCTCCCATAGATCCCGCCTGACATTTTCCTCCCATCTACGTCTAGGTCTCCTCAGCGGTCTCTTCCCCTCAGGCTTCCCAACCAATACCCGGTGCACACCTCTTGTCCCATCAATTCGTGCTACATGCCCCGTCCATCTCATTCTTCTCGACTTAATCACCCTGACAATATTAGGGGAGGAGAACAGATTTTTAAGCTCATCATTATGCAGTTTTCTCCATGCCCCATATTATGATAATATAAATATATTACGGGTATATATAAAGTAATAGATGGACTAATCATTATACTGCACTTTTGTGACACATATGAACATCAGTATCGGGTACAGATGATGAACTGGTAATAATCGGAGTTTGTCAGTACGGTATTCACATTATGTATTTTTCTGATCAAGTGTAATAAAAGCTAGCAGGTTAAAAGTGCGACTTATGGACATTTACAACACGTAGGCCTGATTTTCCCTTCAACCTTGTTAAATATTCATTATTCTTCACTTTTATTTACGTGTGTGAAAATTTTGTCACCCACAGCTTCTGATTAACCAACACATGACTTTTTTTATCTCTTAGTTTCTATTAAAATAATTAATGAAATCCAGTGCGCACTCAGTTATCATCAGTCACGTTAAAAATATATTACAGTACACACACAAAAGATAAAATATGGTAAAATTACAACTGCGATAACATAGAATATAAACCAATGAGAAGCTTCTGGTTTGCGAGCCATGCACACACCTAAAGCTGTGTGCGTTACGATTTTCAATTGTCAAGATCAAGGAAACAGTTGAAAGACGCGTTTCAGTTTTGAAACATCCGTCTCTTACTCCACGAGAGTTCATTTGTATTCGAATGCGTGCACTCATTTTTTATTTATCCACAAGGGGCGTAGAAGTGACTTTTGTTCGGTTGGGAACACGTGATTTAATGCTCTATTATTCAACGTTAACTTCTGGGTCGAAGTAATTATTCGAGAAAGTGGTCAGAGGTGCAACAAGGAACGACAATCAAACTGTCGGACCAGCTGCAGAGCCAATCAGCAGAAGACAGGAGCTCGCCACGAAAATACTATCTGCCTTGAAAATATTAGTTTTAATAATTCAGTATATCAGTGTGCATTCTGCTACCTGGTAATCAGTTTATTGGTGAACTCCCCCACCCAAATTTCTTCATTCCTTCTGAGGATTCTGACCTGCGAGTGTTGTGTTGTTGTCAGTTGTGGTTTGGCTGTTTATTGCCGCCATTCACGATCGCTCCAGATGGATGACATCCGAATGGATGACGTCCAAACGGATGTCGTCCAAAGAGGTACTACATTCACGGTCGCGTCACGCCAGTCGCGGTTTGTTGTCCCTCTGTGAAGTGCGTGGTGTTTGCGATGGACGAAGAATTGGTACTAGCTACGGCAGTATGCCTGTATATTAAAAGGAAAAAACCAAAACGAAAGTGGTCAAAGCAATGGCTCTTAAATAGAAGCAATTTAAGTCCTTATGCTCCTTTCTGAAGCAACTTCTAAGGGAATTTTCTTTGTTGGCGGTAGGATCTTTGGTTTTAAATAAGACCACCATTCTTCCATTGCTAAGCTTCTTTTAGCTTTATCATGATAGTCTTCATTACTTATCTGCCACAAACATGGCAACTCTCTATATTTCTCAATCACCTCAATAACAAACTCACGACCCGACATTATACAAGTTTGGACTTCACTGGACGAAGGCTCGTGGCAGACTGGCATGAGAATGGACCACGTTTCCGCCACTCACGAACCGATTTGGAGTGGCTCGATCGCCGATTCCCCCATTCACGATACGATGACGCGATGGAGTGATGGAACGATCGGATGGATTATGGCTCGACAGAATATCCAAACGAGCCCACCACGCCACGCCAATGGACTTCAGTTTCCGCATTCACGGTACAATTTTGGAGCGACACCGCGCCATTTGGACGAATGAACCATTAATGTTTCAGCTGCTTTCGATCTGGGGTAAGTAATTGTTTGCTTTGAATTGAATTGATAAGAAGATGTTTACAGGGAAGTGAGATGAGTTTATCCAAATAAAATTCTTCTTAACTTACTGGGAAATACAATTACTAAAACAGGGATCAGAATAAACTTCCAACCAAATTCCTTTGGACAACTTGCCTGACGGGATAAACCCCCACCAGCAGCAACAGATCCCAGTTTGAATGGTCGAGGCTCCCGCCACGACGAAACCCCGTTAGCGTTAGCAAAATTTCCGTTTTTTTTATATTAAGACCGTTTACCATTTCCAGCAATGCACCTTGTGTGCAGGAATGGTTTCACCTAGGTAGGGACGATGCTTGCGCTTACGCAGGCCTCCGCCCTCAGTTAGCTTTTTGGTTGGTTGGTTGGTTCATATTTACACATTCTTTGTAGTAACAGAATTACAAATTGAATTACTCCAAGTTATAATTTGTAAGAAGTCAATAATTAATATTAAATATTTTCTGTGTAAAAGTAAATGAATTTAAAAGTAATGAGGAAGGACTTGAAGTAAATTTTGCAATTTGTTTAAAAATGACGTCGTGTTTTCATACTTGTTTAATTTTAAAGACGATTTTTGAGGGGCCCGGGCACTGTTGAACCCATCGCCCCTACGACAGGGATGAGTTTGCTTTGAATTGAATTGATAAGAAGATGTTTACAGGAAGAGAACTGAGTTTAACCTAACAAAATTATTGTTAACTTTCGGGGAAATACAGTTACTAAAACAGTGATCAGAACAAAATTCCACCTTAATAAGGCGAAAAATTTCGTTCTCTAGGAGTAGTAATTTATTTGTCGCGAAATTAACTGTACTGCGAAATATTAAGTAGAGCCGAAAACGCCTGTGATGGACGTTGTCGAATATTTATTTTTGTGCTTTTGTTCAGTATATTAAGTCCTTTAAAGACAAGACGTTTAGATATTATTAATTATTTATTATAAATGTAGTTGGGCTTTTATGAGAATGTATTTGAATCAGATTTATAATGTTATTGTCAGTTTTAGGCGATAAGAAGGAGAAATCGCACAACTGCACTGACCAAAAGTCGACAAACCCAAAAGCTGCCATTGTTGTGGAGTTGAAGGTTGTGCATAACAGCAGACTCCGCTTCAGGTGGTGAAGTTATTTCCTGGTTATTTAATTAACAGTACTGCCACTCTAAACGATAATTGTGAAAATGAAGTAAAAATGTTCCACATTATGTATTGAGCACGTTGCACCAGTGCGTCATGCTGTCAGTTCCCCGTTACCTGAAGACAGTCACTGACGCCAAAGCATGTTGTAATGACAACTCTTGAACAAATAATTATTGTTTAATTGAAGCTTAAATTTTTATAAATGCAATGGGAACAACAATAACAAATAGAAATGAGGTCCATGATGAAATTAGGAGTAGAATTCATTCGGAAAACGCTCGATTGTATTCACTACCCAAAATACTGAAGGTCAGGATACATAAAACAGTGATTTTGTATGGTTGTGAAACATGGTCTCTTATCTTGAAGGAAGAACGTAGATTACAAGCGTTTGAAAACAGGCTCCGATGGACTGGTCATGTAGCGCACATGGGGGGTTGGTAGGCAAGGTGTGCATGCAGATTTATGGTAAGGAATCCTTATGGAAAAGACCACCGGACAGACCAAGAAGGAGATGGGAGGGTAACATCAAGATGGATCTTCAGAAGTTGGGTTGTGACAATGGCTAATGGATGGAGCTGGCTCAGGATCGTGGCCGGTGGCGGTCTTTGGTATTGTTGGTGTTGAACCTGCGGGTTCTGCTACCAGGGAGTTAGTTAGTTAGTTAGTTGGTTAGTTAGCTGTACTTACAAGGTTTTTACGAGGCATGCGGAGAATGTAGTACACAAGGGAAAAATGGAGAAATGAGTATAGAATTTTAGTCGGAGGACCTAAAGTAAAATACCACCAGGGTGGATAATATTAAAAAGTATCTTAAAAGACGTAGAATGCCAGGGTGTGGACTGCATTTATCTGGGTCACGTGTGTGCGTGGGAGGAGCTGTTATGAACAGGGACATTAATCTACGGTATCCATAAAAGTTGTTTACTTTATTGCCCGGATTGATTATTACTAATTGTCAAAAATGCCTCTTCTTACTGGAGTTTCTTAATTAGGCACGTCGGTGTTTTGTAATAAACTGAGTTTGTAAGATCGCGATTAATCTTACGTCCGCATTTATCAGTTTTCTAGTTGAGAAAATTAATAAACATGGCTTCAGGGCGTCTGAATCTGAACAGACGTTTGCTGCCATTTTATCTCCTGCTTTACTTTTATTTACTTTAATTAGTTTAGTTCAGCGTATATCAACTTCAAATGGTCTTCCACTGTTTATAAACACGTAAACTTACGTCACTGAAATTGTGTTTATGAATATTGCAGTTTCTGAGTGATTTTGGTACAATTCACCTCTTCTTCGGTTCATGTTGGGGTCAACCATTTTTATATTTAATAAAAGAATGGCAAAGACCTTTCTTTTTCTTATACATTTCTTATATTCACAATTTTTTAATATTTTTATTTGCATTTTTCTCGTGCAAGTGCTTTGTAGCCACATCAGCATCAATAAGATATTAACTAACCATTTATAGCTTAAAGTCGCCTAAATATTTTTGAACATTCAGTGGTAAATCAAAGAAGACAACTCAGCCATTACAAGGGTTAATGTTTCTGAAGTAAATAATCCCTGTTTACGCTGCAGAACTCCGAATTGTTTATTTTTAAAGCAGATTGTGTTTGTAGGTGTCACTAGGTCTGTTCCGTTTATGTGTTAGAGATTTGCACTACATGGCGTAATGATACTTCCATTAACAAAGTTGACATGAGCTACGAGTACATGTACTTCGATACTGGGAGTGCCGTGGACAAAACACGTTAAACAGGCGTCTATCAAACATTGGATGCGTCTTTTAAATGAGGTGACTATTATGCAGAAATTATACATAGACGGTGTGTGTTAATGTGATTTTTCGTATTCAAATAACTTGTGTCTTTAATGTCCGCACGGAATAATTAGTCTGTAGTGCCATGATGATACTGTAACTGTAAGTGAAATATTTATTAGTGTCGTGATTTTAGATCTTGTGATTCAAAGTGGCAAGCCAGACAATCATTATTTTATTGCGGTCATTAAATAGGACTAATTGTTTATATTTATACACACGCAAGCCGACTCCAGTGAGAAGTTGGCAGAACACTGAGCTAGGTTTTCATACTTGTATGATAAAATAAAAAATAAAAATTGCTTGCATCACCACAACCTCAAATCCTACATAGAACGAAATATGACTGGTAATAAGACAAATACGGACGGGTGCATTGTTAAACTGTGGGCCAAATTAAGCATGTCGTACATAAGCGAAAAGTGATTACAATTTTGAGCCTTCTGGGTTGTTTTGGATCTCCTATTCAGAGGCCGAAGTTTCAGTCATGTAACGTAAGTAGCAGCGACCATTTGTTATCTTGAGAATGTTGAAATAAAATATGCATACAAAAGTTACATGAGGGTGTGATGAACTTGGTCCTCTATTTCACTTATCAAAATGTGTTTCTGGCAGTAATCAAATCCCCGTTGACCAGTCTATAACTAGCTTCTTCATGAGCTCAGGATGTAAGGTAAACCAAATGTTACTATAAATATAGTTGTGACCATGTTATTGTTGAAGCAGTTTAGGAAATAAATTCAGATGCCTTTTCTCCTTCAAGTTTTTCAATCTATATGGTGAAGCTAGTGGGGATACTATAATTGCATAATATGCAATCTTGTGGTTTCAGTGCATAACATTCATTAGTACTGATTATTACCAAATTAAAACTTGGCAGATACGACCTCAAATCTTTGATATCATGAAGATGTATGTAGTTGCTAATAAACAGCAAATGTGTTTCCTATAATTTGCATGTTTTTGTTATCATCTGCAACCAATCTAAATTAAATATTTTATCAGTTACCATCATGAAAGAGAATTCAAAGTACAGCTTTTTATGCTTGCCTTGTGGTTAAATGAATATCTTATTAATTAGTAAACATTTACTGTTGAAAGAGGGCTTGTTTGAGGCACTTCTAGGGATGTGGTAGTATGGAAATTATAACAGCCATAAGTCAGAACTACTTATCAAAAACTTGTCTTCAATAAACAGTCTTTCTTGAATCAAATGAAAATATTAACCAATTAATCTGATCAAAAGTCATGCATACTCTTTTAATGCCTCAACAAATTATCTCTGAACAATTATTTTCCTTAAAATGGTACTTTTCTAAGTTGTTACAGCCTGCAGTCTGGTAGACACGGATAGACGTTTCAGAGGTGCTTGTTACCTTCATCATCAGGATGATCATAATTGCCTTGGCAGTGGAGCCAGTAAGAACGTCTGAAACATATGTAAATCTCTACAGGGCACAATATCCGAGAAGACAGAACCAGGAACCAGATGCTGATACTTCAGGGTCCTGAGAGAGCTTCACAGTAACAAGGGACAACTCTGATTATCAGCTGGGATAAACATGACATGGACTACCCCTATTTGCTTGCCGTCAGACAGCATGGCATACTATGTGAAGATGGTTGAGTAGCATACGAGGATGGTCTTTTAATGCACCAGACTGGGATGAGAGGATACCATTCTTGGTGCCGGCCTACAGAACATCAACCCATGACACCTCATGTAACAGCAAGTTGACACAAACAACCAAGAAAGCAGATTTAGTTTTGACATTTACAGGAAACACACTACCGCAGATCACTCTTGTCATCCATTTAGACACAGATGAACAGGTACGTAGTATTCAGTGAATGGGATAAACACATACCATATGGTGCGAATATATGTAAGGCAAAAGATTTATTACAGAATTCTAATGACAATTCCTTGTCAATACCAACAGAATCAATATCTTTTACATAGGTAATCAAACCAGAAAAATAATCTTTTTAAAAACATTGAAATCCATATGCATTTAATAACACCAGTTAAATTAAGTGAAAAACCATCATAATGATATACATAAGAACAAAGATTTTTAACAATTGGCTTCCCAAGATTACCCCAAAAAGTACTTAGGTCAAACCATATTACAGAGAACAAACATTCTACGAAAACCAATTCAAAATTTTCTCTCTCCTTTATATGACTGTGATGTTGTTCTGAGTTTTGTGCTGTATCAAGTCTTCTGTAGAATCGGAGAATCATACTGTCACCATCTTCAAGCCCTTATTTTTTTACAAGAAACAGTAGAGAAAAATAGTCTCCACCTTCAGGGCTGAATGGCAAGGCCTTTCATATACACAAAAGTACTGCCACCTCTCAACTGACGATGGAGAGAGTCTACAGACACATACTATCTCAATCTGCGGGGACAAAGTACCACCCTGTAGGATGTGAGGTTCTCTCACAGTGGTGAGAACAGAGATGGCTGTCTTCTGGATTGTAGCACCTTGTAATCTGGTAGACGTTTACCAGAGTTTCAGATGTCTTTGCTGACTCCATCATCAAGGTGATGGCTACTCATCGGCCTGATAATGGAGACAGCAAAGACCTCTGAAACTGTGGTAAACTTATACCAGTCTTAATACTTTGCATACCGTCTAGTGTATTAGAATATAGAGTAAACAAACCAACAAATATTAACACTATGATGGACACTATTGCCATACGCGTTTTGACCTCAAGAGGTCATCATCAGTGGCATCAGGGAAATTAATACATTTAGTCAAATGGTTCAAACTAGATTTAGAATTAAAAATGAAAAGGTATATAACAAGACTTTTGAAGTGACACTGCACTAGATGCTGTTATTCACAGGAGTAGAATTTGCGCTTAGCTATTGATCCCGTTGTTCGGTGGCCGTAGCTGGTCTCGGCGAGCTATAGTCACAACGTCTGTACCTGCGAACTCCAGAACCGTGGGTGAGTGACTGTCAGTAAATCAACCAAAAAGCTAACTGAGGGCGGAGTCCTGCGCAAGCGCAAGCATTGTCCCTTCCTAGGTGAAACCATTCCTGCGCACAAGGCGCATTGCTGGAAATGGTAAACGGTCTTAATATAAAAAACGGAAATTTTGCTAACGCTAACGGGATTTCGTCGTGGCGGGAGCCTCGACCATTCAAACTGGGATCTGTTGCTGCTGATGGGAGGTTATCCCGTCAGGCAAGTTGTCCAAAGGAATTTGGTTGGTTGGATCTCTGGGGTTTGAACCCAGAGAGGGAGGGGCCGTTTCGGCTGAAGGCCTCTGCGGCATGGGGGGAAGATCATTTCAGCTGATGGCCTCCATGATCGGGGGTGGGGGGGGGGGTGGGGAGGGTGGCGGGCCGTGCCCCTATTAAGTTATACCCTGAGTGACTGTCAGTTGGAAATGCAAGGGTATATATAAGCTTGAAATCAGGGGGGCCAACTACTGAAAATATTTTACTTTCTCCTGCTTAATGCTAGGTCAGATAATACGTTAGAATCTTTGGTGTTTTGTTCGATAATGATGGCTTTGTGTTTACTACTTTTGTGTATATGGAATTTTTCTAAAATATCTAGCATTTTACCCTTTGGAGCTATTCTTAATATGTCCATGATATCATCTATGGGGCCGTATTCATGTCCGTGTTCTGCATATTTCGATTTTGTTAAATTGAATCTAATTTCGTGGACGTGTTCTTTAAATCTAGTTTTAAAATCCCTACCGGTTTGGCCAATATAGACGTGCTCGCAGCTTCCGCATTTTAATTGGTACACACCAATATTATTGTATTTGTTATCTTGTTTTCTTGAACTGCATTTGATTTTTACGGTATTGTTAACTTTGTATGCTACTTTTACGTTCGTGTTTTTGAATATCTTAGTGAGTGTTCTAATGCTAACTAACTAGATGGCTTACCAAACCAGCTACGGCCACCGAACAAAGGGATCAATAGCTAAGCGCAAATTCTACTCCTGTGAATAACAGCATCTAGTGCAGTGTCACTTCAAAAGTCTTGTCATATACCTTTTCATTTTTAATTCTAAATCTAGTTTGAACCATTTGACTAAATGTATTAATTTCCTTGATGCCACTGATGATGACCTCTTGAGGTTGAAACGCGTATGGCAATAGTGTCCATCATAGTGTTAATAGTTATTGGTTTGTTTATACCAGTGTATACAGTGCTATAACCCAGAAGACACCCATATTTATTTCCACCTTAACACTGAATAGGGAAGCAGTCTAGAGAGAAAAGTACCTCACAACAGAGGCAGGAAACCGACCTGAAACTTCAATAGGCTTCTACTAGACTAGTGCTGCACAAATCCCAGAAGACAACCATCTTTAATGTATTATAAATATATGGTTTGTGCAGACAGAAACAGTGCTTATTACTTTATTATCACTCTTGTGGCGGTGATTGTATTGTGTAAAGTAATAAGCACTGTTTCTGTCTGCAACAATATGATGCATCATGATCTTCCATTATTGTTGGCATGTAAGATTCCAAACAAAAACAATCCCCTTCACTATTCTTTTTGTTTCGCTCCTGCATGTTTACGTTTCTGGAGGAACCAGGGGAAAAGGTTTTTCCTCTTCTTATTTTGTTCCTGTACAACTGCTGACATGGGGGATACATTCTCCTTTATTTTATCTTATCTTCCTTCTGCATCGTCACTGGCATGGCAGATTCACAAGAAGATGCATTCTCTTCTCTTGTATCTCCCTCCTGCTCCTGCATCACTGATGGTACAGAGGATTCAGAAGAAGATGAATAAACTTCATTTATTTCCTCCATTATTGTTGGCTTGGGGACAAACTTCTGTAACATTGAAACATTTTAAGCATGACCCAACAATGTTATGGATGGAACAATTTTACCAAGTACACAGAATATCATAACAGTTCTTTTCTGTTCCTATAAGTTAGCAAGTTATGAAATGTATGCACACAATTCTAAAAATGTCATATTAACAACTATGTTCAGTGACGACAGAGTTGTCCGGCAGAATCGATATACGGAAAGAATTTGCTGTTCACATGACACATTTCTCATGCCATAGACAGAAATTGTACGTAAGTATCAATACAAATAGTAAATGTGTATATAACCATACAGGCACAAGAAAAGTTGCTTATATTTTCAAACATGCGTCAAACTGAATTTGGGTATAGTTGCTAGCACCTCAGAAATTTACAGAGCTCTTTTGCTCTGATGGACTGCAGCACTAGAGAGTATGAGAGTATTTACAACAATTTTCCAAACATGAATTAAAATTTACAAGATTGATTAATGCATTTTAAAGTTGGAGAGATGGATTAATGGACACTTCACACAGCTCTTAACCCTTTGCGGTCATACGTTGGGGTGAGTCCGACATCATTCAAGCCTTCTTCTTTGCACTAATTCAATCATAGTTTTCCTTGTAAGACTGTGTGTACCTTATAATAGTGAAAGAAGGCAGCGGAGAAATGTCATCTTATTCTGACATGTGTCCAAAGAAGCCAGGACTCCACACCAAGTGTTTTGCCATACATCTTATAGTGAAGGAATACCATCGGGTGTGTTGCTGTCATATTTACTTAGAATAGAAGTATTTTATATCTGATCAAGTTATAAACAAATATCCCTTCTTCCTAGTAGGGAATTATATTTTTTTAATTATCTTTGACGCATACAGCAATCCACCACTGACATATGCATATTCATTCGTCTTCTTATCAAGCATTCTTCATGTGTAGTGACTTCATCGTTTACACTTTTATGGTGCTGAACTGGTCTTGATCTTCTGAACATAATCGGTGCGACAGGAAGCACAGTTCTGAGATTATGAAATCCAATGCTTATACATCGTATATCTGCATGCAATAAGAGATGTTTAGATGTCGCCAAAGTCATGTCTATTGACTTGGACTTGCTTTATTCTCTACTGAATGACAGCAAGCAGAAAGGCAACACTTATTACACATCTCAATAGGGACAGTGGTACAGTTCGCAAAAAATATTTCACACGGTCAGTATTCAAACAAAACTGTCATCCTCTCAAAACATATTTCACCATATTTAGCAAAGTTTCTTCCGTTTTATGCAAGTTATAAAAGAAAATCAAACCTGTTCATAATAGTAGTTGAATTTATACAGTTTGTGGTGTTTAAATAGACCAGAAAAGAGCCATAGTGGTATTTAAAAGGAACCGCAAAGGGTCAAAGAGGGCTTTTCTAAACCAGGGGCATTATTTCTAAATTACTATAAAAGTAATTATTACCTTCCTTTCTCTGTCATCGCTGCCAATTTTATCCTGTGTCTTTATCATTTTTCCCATTAAACACAGTATCTTCTTCCGAAAGAGTGAAATATTTTAAATATTACCAAAGACTTATGGGAGGAACTATTTCAGAAAGTGTAGATAATAGTACTACAGTTTTTTCTGTTCCATGAAGCTAACAAGTTAGGAAATGTATAAATAGTATTACAATTCTGTGCTTTGCCAGAATGTGAAAAATGCAGATGGCATCAGTGACAGCAGAGTTGTCCTTAAGGAATGATATATTGAGAAAACATGAAGCTCACATGATGCACTTCACGAGTCTTTCATTGAAATTCTAGACACATTCCAATACTACTAGTAAATGTGTCTATAACCATACTAGCAGAACTATCACTTTACTGTAATTTATTTATCTTCTCCCTGTGTTCATCACATTCTTTTTTTTAAATCTGCTAAATCAGAATATTGTTAAGGTCGCATATTTTTTCAAACATGCGTCAAACTGAATTTGGGTATAGTTGCTCTGACCTCAGAAATTTACAGTTTTTTGTTGCTCAGTTGGACTGCAGGACTGGTGAGTATGCGAGTATTTATAACAATTTCCCAAACATAAATTAAAATTTACAAGATTGATTAATGCATTTTAATGTTGGTGAAATGGATTAACAGACACTTCATACAGCTCTAAAAGAGGGCTCTTCTAAAGCAGGTGCGTTATTCCTTAATTGCTATAAAAGTAATTATTACCTTCATTTTCAATAGCAACATAGTGTAATTACTAATCCAGTTTGATTACACCGAACATCAACCAATACAAAATATTTTAATAAGGGATGTATGAATTTTCAACACACTGTACCCACGTGGAACTGCACATTTCATCTTCATAGAGAAATGAAGTCCACTGTCCTGTTTTCTGGATCCTAATTCAGTGGGGTGAAATTAAATTACATCTTTCTGGAACTGCTGCCTCTATCAGGCCACATGTACAAGATTGATTAATGCATTTTAAAGTTGAACAGATGGATGAACAGATACTTCATACAGCTTCACTGAACCAGGGGCATTATCTCCTAACTGCTATAAACGTAATTATTACTTTCATTTTCAAACAATTTACAAAATAAATAACAGTGAAACACATTCCCACAACTAATTCAGAACTTGAACAGTGCCACAATATTTCTGCAGATCATTATAGGCATTGTCTACTATTGCTAGGATCAATTTAAAACTGAAAAACTGTTTCTAGAGTTTCACAATTACTGTCCCATAAAATTTGTCTTTCTCGCGAAGTATTTCACAGAGTGGAAAGACATAGTACATGACTACTTACAACAAGAACTACATTAATTTACAGATAGAATTTTACTGTAGTTCAGGGCAACAAGATCAAGAGTAATTTTGTCAAAGAAACAGTGCGCCAGACGAAAGATTGTCAATTTATTTGCCAGAGGATTATCAGGAAGTGCACCTTTAACCTTATTCTGCAAAGTTCAGTAGGAACAAAATACTAGGTAGTGTTCAACAACGCATGCTTCTAGTACTGGAATTTGTTGAAAAACAACTAATGGACTGGCATGAGCAGCTCATAACACAATATGACATGTGTGAGCACTTGTATAGTTGCAGCAATATTGTGCACTTACTAATCCATCCAAATGTATTGAATTGCTACATCAGTACAAATGTTTGTATAGGGCAAGTGACTTTTTGATCACACAGTACCTATGTGGAACTACAAATTTTATCTTCATGGAGAAATGAACTCCAGTGACCTCTTTTCAGGTTCAGAATGGAATGGGGTGAGATTACATCTCTGTGGAACTGCAAACCCTAACAAGCCCTTTGTCCACCTACCAGATGGCAAAATGATTCAATATGCATCAGTGGCAGAATAATACTGACAAGAGAAAATGGAATTATGGCAAAACCTGTGTCACAGCCTCATATCAAATACAATTTCAGTTACACTATATTCTAAACTCAGATTCTGTTGCTAGTTGTTCGTCTTTGCTCTGTCTCACTCACCTGATTACCATCGGTGTATTCCTTCTCGGATTCACTTTCATCATCTTCTGTCACACAATTTCCATTTTCCACTTCATTACCTCCTCTGTTTACATCGATCACTGATTCAATGCGACGTAACATATCATCTATCTGTAGCTCTTGGCTGCGAATCTACAACCAGGAGAAAACAACATTTACACACGTGTCTGATATTTGTTGTAAGATATCAATTAAATTTGGTATTTACAGTACTTACATAGACAAGGACATGTTCACATTGCTCTACGCATTTGATTCTGTTGTAAGTGGATTAAATTTGATGACATTCGTAACTAAAACCTGTATGATAATGATATCAAGAATGTTCTAGCCAGTAAGTGAGAGGTATGCAACATAGAGCCCATGGACTGCATGTGGTGAACAGAATAAAATATTTGGCCCATGAGTCTGTCTAGTTTTCTGTAAAACAGGTTCATGTCAAAATAAAACACAGTGCACTTCCCAACTTTAAGTGAAAGAGGTAAATGTCTCTTTCATTGCAACAGAATATGAACCTGAAGTTCATACTTGAGAGAAAATATTCCAAGGCTTTATAACACACTTCTTATGAATATCTGTTCAGAGGCTCTTGAGTTTTTACATGCAGAAAGATAAAGAAGGTAAAACTAATAGGCATAACTCTTAGAGCTACTGATTGTGAACATAACCAGAGGAAAAGTATAAAACTTAGTAATAATTTCAGGCTTTCTTTCTTTCTTTTACATCTGACAACTCCCTATGTGTTCCTTGGTTTGACGACTCTTTCCAATCACCTGCAATAGTTTTTAAGTCTCAAGTGTCAAGAAAAGAAATAACTCATGGCAGAATTAACACACTGAGAGGTATATGGCAATGAGTAAGCTTGGTCACTGTTAAATAAGCACACACATAAATATGCATAAACTGAGCGGAATTCAAACCCATGAAAGTAGCGTTCATTCCTGCCTAAATCTGACAACTCTTTGGCAAATACTGGCCACGGCTCATTCCCTTCTATTGCCAAATGGCCTTTAAGAAACAGACTACAAGGAACTAGCTACTGTCATCAATGCAAATTCAGCTCACAGTGGCCACTTATAAAAACAGCACTGTATCTAACAAAAGATATTTCATTCTATGTTAAATTTACTACCCATGACATGTAGTGACAGAATTCCTAAAATAGTACTTCAAAAACCCCTATGATTCACTTATGACATTTTTGAGGAACATAACACTATGTGTTGTGATTATCGCTAAAAGTATAAAGGGTTATAAAGCATTTATGTGATAGCGTGGACAAAAAGCCAGTAAGGGTTCTATACATACTGATTGCTGATATAGTGATTGCTGTTCTTCAACTACCCGCATCACTGATTCAATGCGAAGTGTCATATCATCTATCGGTAGCTCTTGGCTGCGAATCTACAACCAGGAGAAAACAACATTTACACACGTGTCTGATATTTGTTGTAAGATATCAATTAAATTTGGTATTTACAGTACTTACATAGACAAGGACATGTTCACATTGCTCTACGCATTTGATTCTGTTGTAAGTGGATTAAATTTGATGACATTGGTAACTAAAACCTATATGATAATGATATAAAGGCTGTTCTAGCCAGTAAGTGAGAGGTATGCAACATAGAGCCCATGGACTGCATGTGGTGAACAGAACAAAATATTTGGCCCATGAGTCTGTCTAGTTTTCTGTAAAACAGGTTCATGTCAAAATAAAACACAGTGCACTTCCCAACTTTAAGTGAAAGAGGTAAATGTCTCTTTCATTACAACAGAATATGCACCTGAAGTTCATACTTGAGAGAAAATATTCCAAGGCTTTAGAACACACTTCTTTTTAAAAAAAATCTCCACCTTGCATTGCATCAGATGTTGAGGTTATATCAGAAATGTTCCATGTAGAGTTCATAGAATTGTAAAGCAAATAATGAATAAAATTAAAAAAATTCTGAAACTGTTAACTTCCTCAAAATAATCTCACCTATGTAAATGTAAATGGATATACTATAAATGAATTATTTGAAAGCTTCTGCATTTGTCGCCAACTTTTTTAAAAAAAGATGCATCCCAAACAAACGTTAAGTTGAAAACTTATGTACAAACATATGCAAAGTGAATAACAGTAGCCTCTGACCTCATGAACCGCGAGTACCAGATATCACATTAATGTTCAGCAGTTCAAAACTACATACAGATTTGCATTACAGTCTTGACATGTTTCTCTATTCTCCATTTCCACATGAATGGGAATCCAAGATGTTTCTGTGACCAAGCCTATACGCTCTTATTTTCTCTGAATATTAATATTATTTTAATTGTTACAATTACTTCTATCTACTGTTTTTATAATTATATTAAAATATTTCAAAAGTAAGGATTTTGAAAAAGTCACATAACCAAAGCAACAGTCAATTCCATCATTCCCTAGTACTCAAGAACATCCTTTGTGTCTAATTAAGTGCAGGTGTAAATATCACACATGATTCGGCCCATTAATATTCATTTCAAATTATTTGGAGCCGTAGTACCAGGAGAAAATAACATTTACAGGCTTGTGTGATAATACTCTGTTACCGGTGTAAAAATCTTCAATAAGTCTGATAATTACAGCACTCATAAAAGAGTACGGTAGTTTAAATATTGCTTGCTGTATGCATCTGATTATTTAAAAAGTATTAATTTTGATTAAGTTTGATATTTATTCCATACACCCTGAAAAATGATGATAGCAAAGAGCTCCACTTACCAACCGCACATGCACTGCATCTTCTTTATGGAGCATCCATCTCAGTGTCTCAAGAAAGTCATTTATGTTCGCGACAGTCACATGGTACATCGCTTTCATCTCTGGTATAATGATCTGCCACCAAGAGAAAATAACATTTACACTTGTGTGTCACAGTAATCTGTTATTTATGGAAAGGTCTTCAATGAATTTGGCAAAACAAAAATATGCAGGCAGAGATTTCAGCACAGAACTTTCTCAATATGAAACAGGGGTGCCAAACACTTTACTGTAACATTTCTTCACAACAGACCTGTAAAGTTGAGTGCTGAGCCAGCACTGTTGGCAACTCGTGAATTTTAACATGTGTCAAAACAGCCTAAATGAAATAGAGGGACAAGACATTCAGATAGTGATAAACAGAAGCAACCAACAAATTGCAATTAGTTGGTTTGTTGATTAGTCCTATATATGTACACAAACATGCATTTATTCTGTTTTGTTTTAGAAATGAATTGGTCAGCAATACTTAAAGCATGTGTGTACACCAGCCCTCAAAAAATACACTTCCTATAAATGCATATCTTATTTTGGATCAGTGGTACCAAAATGAATATTCCTTGTCAAAATATATGTGCAATTCATTTTGATACAAAGATTATCACCTCTGATTGGACTAGTGCTTGTCTAATCTCTAAGAAACTGCTTAAATATCTGGTGCATGGTCATCCCTGACATTGGTGAGATTTTAGGTTCTCACAGCAACAAGTATGAATATGACTGTCTTCTAGGACGTTAATTAACACATCAGCTTTGATCCTTTTCCCTGATGACAGAAGTAGCAAGCACCTCTAAAAATGTCAGTTAGCTGACACTATGAAATTCACTCTTGACACTTCAAGAGCTCCCCAGATTTATCATGATGACCAAGACACATCACTGCATCTTGAGGAGTGAGATTACTAAACTTCACATGTTTAAATTGTCCCTAATTTTTATTTCTGTGTTAACCTACATCCACGCATGTGTATTTACAAAGTTCTCACTTTCATTATCATCCAAAGAAAACTGCATAGCCCTTCTTTCTTTCCTTCGTGGCAAATAAATCCTCCGCTTGATTGGGCTAATCTAAAAGTTTACAAACTGTCAAGTAACTCATTATGTAATTTTCTCTACTTGCCACTTACAGCATGTATACACCCCAGGACTTTATTCTGACATGTTCAGTCAGATAGAGAGACATTGTACCTACCCTTAAAACACATAAAGTCATAAACATCATGAACAGGAACCAGACTACTTTAGTGGGGCAGATGTTGCTGGGTAGTACAGTGAATAATTGCTCCATAAAAGTTATCATCCCTGCCGGTACTTTGTCTTTGTAGGCCATAATCGAAGGTGCTGGTCCTTGTAACAACAATATAACTGCAACAGAATATTTAGACTATTAGTACGATCATTTAAGCGAACTTCATATTGTGGTCTCCCTTGACAAAACTGACACTCGTCTGCTCAAGAAATCCCTTTCTTTTAATGAATCTCTATTGTCGTTACTATATTAAAAAAACACTGCTATTTTGTCATATCCTGAGCAGTTTCACACCCAACCACAGCAATTAGTAGAGCTGTGTTTTGTGTAGATCATCTTTAATCTTATACAAATATTATGGGAGCACAAAAGATTCTGAACTTCGTGGTAGCAGACATTCTCAGAATACAATATGTCCCTAATTTATTCATGAATACAATTTTGATTATTTGTTATTGCTTCTAAATATTTGAACTTAGCAAATGTAGTGCTTATTCTTTAGCATATTAATTTTTGTAGCCGGTAATATCAAGGCAGTCTAGCCTAAACGTCTGAATTAGGGCTCCCAAGCATAGTTTCTAATACCTCCAGAAAAAAAAGATGTTAATCACTGCAACCTACGTCTCTAGTTAGTTATAAATTTGTAATATTCAAAGACATTTCTACGTAATGTTAAATCACAAATCAGAATTGGATCTCTTTTAATTCATTCTTAGGAACTAAATTCCGAAAAAACTTTTTTAAGTAACACTCGTTTGTTAGTAGACAGTTGCAATTGCGATATTTATCACGGTATTCTCATTATATAATTACATCCTAATAAACGTTTTTACATCCATGTTAAACACAAGCAACTTAAAAGAAATTTAAACATCCAATATTCCACTTACTAATGTCTATTTCCTCCACTGCTCACCAAAAAGAAAAAAATATTGTGACGTGGGTTGGTAATTACGACCTTGGTTGTCAACCATTGATTTTTGTGGTCTGCTGCCTTTGCTCCGATCCGACTGTAAACTTGGTTCAATTGTAAGAGACCACGATGTCCTCCAGCAATGCTCAATTTAATAAAAACTAAAACTTTTTTTAACAGCACAAAATTATCTACTCTACAACACACTTCTCTTCCATCCGATTCACAGCTCAGCTCTTTTCGCAATGACCCGAAAGCCGATTGTCAACGGCAGTAAACAAACACAACAATGCACGTTATTTGTTTATTCGGCATTGTTGTGTTGCATTATTGTCGTCAACAACAATGATAAGGTTTTATATGAACTCCTGCGTGCATTGTTATGTTACCTAAGAAACTAATTGTTGCGTTATCTGAATTTCAGGGACAAAATCAAATCGGCGAAAATTCACCGCCTTCTAAGACCCAGTCGAGCACAGAAGGAAATACAGACTCACTGAGTTTCTTTTGTGACGCCGGCAGAGGGGCAGAAGACGCAAATGTTCCTCTGCCAGCTTTTGAGCCTTATTTTTCGGCAGAATTTGGCCTTAATTGTCAACAAGGATTTCTGGACGCCACTGAAGAAGTCGACATTCAGCAGTTTATTAACAATGAGGTTAGGGTCAACTCTGCTTTGGATTACAACAATTACGTGGGCCCAACACTGATTCGTGAAAGTATTTGACCTATTTCCAGCCCTCTCTCCGACTCGTAAATTCCGTGCAGTTCAAAATCACACGACACAAAAGTTACAACACCAGGTCAGGTTATGACAGGTAGATGGAACAGTGGGTCAAACAGAAGTCACCCCAAAAACTGCTGAATCAGTTTGAAGCGTGTAATTTACATAAAAGTCCACGTAACTAGAATAAGTCCAGTGTCTTTCACCTTGAGTTTCGTCACAAATTCCTTCAAAACCTGCATCCGTAGAGATCGCCTAACGCGAGATATTCGCTGCATCAGTTTCCATACTTGTTACCCATAATTCCAGTTCCTGTTCTGATCCAAATGTTTATTTCCTTTCCAGATTCCAGAAATGGACGATATTCAGTTTGCAACTACTGTGGGAGATATCATGACAATTTCAATTTAGAATAATTAAAACTTAATAGTTAAATTGTTTTCAGTTAAATACTTAAATTGTTTTTAGAAAATTGGTTAAAGTTTTTTGTTAAATAGATGGCTCTAGCAGACAAAAATAAGGACAGAGTAGAAATTGTGCGGAGGCAGTGGGCTGGTCACTCACTACTGACAAATGCACACTTTGAAAAGACCAGGAAGAGATTGGTATCGCAATACACGAGTATGTGTACTGAAACATTTAACAATAATATTCTGGTGTGGGGGAACATTTTTTATTTCAACATTCTCAAGATAACAAATGGTCGCTGCTACTTACGTTACATGACTGAAACTTCGGCCTCTGAATAGGAGATCCAAAACAACCCAGAAGGCTCAAAATTGTAATCACTTTTCGCTTATGTACGACATGCTTAATTTGGCCGACATTTTAACAATGCACCCCTCCACATTTGTCTTATTACCAGTCATATTTCGTTCTATGTAGGATTTGAGGTTGTGGTGATGCAAGCAATTTTTACTTTTTATTTTATCATACGAGTATGAAAGCCTATCTCAGTATTCTGCCAACTTCTCACTGGAGTCGGCTTGCGTGTGTATAAATATAAACAATTAGTCCTATTTAATGACCGCAATAAAATAATGATTGTCTGGCTTGCCACTTTGAATCACAAGATCTAAAATCACAACACTAATAAATATTTCACTTACACTTACAGTATCATCATGGCACTACAGACTAATTATTCCGTGCGGACATTAAAGACACAAGTCATTTGAATACGCAAAATCACATTAACACACACCGTCACTGTATAATTTCTGCATAAAAGTCACCTCATTTAAAAGACGCATCCAATGTTTGATAGACGTCTGTTTAACGTGTTTTGTCCACGGCACTCCCAGTATCGAAGTACATGTACTCATAGCTCATGTCAACTTTGTTAATGGAAGTATCATTACGCCATGTAGTGCAAATCTCTAACACATAAACGGAACAGACCTAGTGACACCTACAAACACAATCTGCTTTAAAAATAAACAATTCGGAGTTCTGCAGCGAAAACAGGGATTATTTACTTCAGAAACATTAACCCTTGTATTGGCTGAGTTGTCTTCTTTGATTTACCACTGAATGTTCAAATATTATTTAGGCGACTTTAAGCTATAAAAGGTGAATATCTTATTGATGCTGACGTGGCTACAAAACACTTGCACGAGAAAAATGCAAATAAATATATTAGAAAATTGTGAATATAAGAAATGTATAAGAAAAAGAAAGGTCTTTGCCATTCTTTTATTAAATATAAAAATAGTTGACCCCAACATGAACCGAAGAAGAGGTGAATTGTACCAAAATCACTCACAACTGCAATATTCATAAACACAATTTCAGTGACGTAAGTTTACGTGTTTATAAACCGTGGAAGACCATTTGAAGTTGATATACGCTAAACTAAACTAATTAAAGTAAATAAAAGTAAAGCAGGAGATAAAATGGCAGCAAACGTCTGTTCAGATTCAGACGCCCTGAAGCCATGTTCATTAATTTTCTCAACTACAAAACTGATAAATGCGGACGTAAGATTAATGGCGATCTTACAAACTCAGCTCATGACAAAATACCGACGTGCCTAATTAAGAAACTCCAGTAAGAAGAGGCATTTTTGACAATTAGTAATAATTAATCCGGGCAATAAAGTAAACAACTTTTATGGATACCGTAGATTAATGTCCCTGTTCATAACAGCTCCTCCCACGCACACACGTGACCCAGATAAATGCAGTCCACACCCTGGCATTCTACGTCTTTTAAGATACTTTTTAATATTATCCACCCTGGTGGTATTTTACTTTAGGTCTTCCGACTAAAATTCTATATTCATTTCTCCATTTTTCCCTTGTGTACTGCATTCTCCGCATGCCTCGTAAAAACCTTGTAAGTACAGCTAACTAACCAACTAACTAACTAACTAACTCCCTGGTAGCAGAACCCGCAGGTTCAACACCAACAATACCAAAGACCGCCACCGGCCACGATCCTGAGCCAGCTCCATCCATTAGCCATCGTCACAGCCCAACTCCCGAAGATCCATCTTGATGTTACCCTCCCATCTCCTTCTTGGTCTGTCCGGTGGTCTTTTCCATAAGGATTCCTTACCATAAATCTGTATGCACACCTTGCCTACCACCCCCCCATGCGCTACATGACCAGTCCATCGGAGCCTGTTTTCAAACGCTTGTAATCTACGTTCTTCCTTCAAGATAAGAGACCATGTTTCACAACCATACAAAATCACTATTTTATATATCCTGACCTTCAGTATTTTGGGTAGTGAATACAATCGAACGTTTTCCGATTGAATTCTACTCCTAATTTCATCATGGACCTCATTTCTATTTGTTATTGTTGTTCCCATTGCATTTATAAAAATTTAAGCTTCAATTAAACAATAATTATTTGTTCAAGAGTTGTCATTACAACATGCTTTGGCGTCAGTGACCGTCTTCAGGTAACGGGGAACTGACAGCATGACGCACTGGTGCAACGTGCTCAATACACAATGTGGAACATTTTTACTTCATTTTCACAATTATCGTTTAGAGTGGCAGTACTGTTAATTAAATAACCAGGAAATAACTTTGCCGCCTGGAGCGGAGTCTCCATAACAATGGCAGCTTTTGGGTTTGTCGACTTTTGGTCAGTGCAGTTGTGCCCTTTCACCTTCTTATCGCTAAAAATGTGCATATTTATCACCGAACAACTAATACGCCGTTGATCATGACCTAGGCCTATTCGTTACGGTCTGGACAATAACATTATAAATCTGATTCAAGTACATTCTCATATGTAAACTACGTAGACATTACGTATAAAATATCAATGTAATCTATAAAGTCTTAGATGCATCTCCTCTGGTGAACCGATTTTAAAAAAAATACGAAAAGAATATGCCATAGAAATTGCGTGACCTTTGATGCAGAACCAGACAGTTAACAAATAAATTTTGAAAAAAGAAAATTACGCCTTTTCATAAGCATAAAATTTTCTAGTTATTCTCTCTCTGTAGAACTAAAAGTGCTTAAGAGCTTACGTGATTAAGGACTTTCCTGCCTAAGTTACATATTTATATAAACCACGAGCACAAAATGTATTTTAAATTTATCAATTGAACGCGAAAATTACAGTTGGACAGTCACAAAAACTCTAAGTTGTTCTAACGCATGCGTAGATCAGGCCTAAATCACGCTACTCACACACTGCAATGTACAAGATATTTGTGAAAAGTCGATTGGTACTCGGCTCGTCAAAGAATAGCCCACTTCCTTTACTGAACCAGAAGATTCATTATCGTGTTCACAAAAGCCCGCCACCGGGGTCTATCCTGAGCCAGTTCGCTCCATCGAGTCCCATCTCCCTGAGGTCCATCTTAATGTTATCCTCCCACCTACGCCGAGGTCTTCCCAGAGGTCTCCTCCCTTCAGGCCTTGTAAGCACCACTCTCCTGCCCTCCGCTACCCCCCACCCCCCCCAACAACATCGTGTGAGGAGCTCGTCAAGCACTTTTCTCTATTATCTGTCCCACTTCCGTTTTGAATCCAGACATCTTCCTCAACACTCTGTTGTCAAAGACCCTCAGTCTATGTTCCTCCCTCAAAGTGAAAGACCACGTTTTGCACCCATAAATACTTTGCACTCAATAATAGCAAGCATTCCCCGATTTAATCTGCTGTTGTAGGGAGATAATAAGAGAGAGATTCGTCGATAATTAGGCTTGTAAAATCGAAATAAAAATTCTTCACAGTTCCCCAATACGCTTTAATAATGTCGATGAATCAAGAGATAAAAAGTTATAAGATTGTTATTCAGAATATATAACCCACTTCTTAAGATCCATTTATTTTATTAAGATTCTGGGCTACGAATCACGTTTTTTTCCTTTAAAATGGTAATTGCCTAATGGAATATTATTTTACTATCAATGATGCCGTGAACAAACAGAAGTCAATCCAATATTACTTGAAATTGTGTTAAAAAGAAGACAAGCCTAATTCTCTTGCACGAGTTCACAAATGAAGATGAAAACATTAAATGTGATGAACATTAATAATAATAAATATGAATCCTTACCTCAAACTTCGCTCAATTGTAAGAGACCACGATGTCCAACCGCAATAAACAGATTACGCAACAATTAGTTTCTTAGGTAAAGGAATGGAGTGCAATACGGTTCATTCAGGCAATTATACTGCATGTATAATAAACGAGAAAAGAGCCTTACGGGATGCTCAGGCTAGATTGTTGCAGGTGTGGGTTAGAAATTCCAATGCCTTTTCTTACATTGTTATGCAAGCAGGTGTTCACGGAAAAGCTGACCATTGTCGGTCAATATCTGCACATTGTTGGTAGTTGAAAAAACAAAACAAAGATAATTACTCTAAGTTATAATTTAGTTACATTCAGTCATGAATGTAAGAAGTCAATAATTAATATTAAGTACTTTCCCTATAAGAACATAATACGCGAACATTTAGAAATAATGAGAAGAGGCGTAAGAAAGAATTTCAAATTCATTGCCCTTATTTAAAATAACGTGCGGTTTCAGTATAGTTGATTAATTTTAAAGACTAGAGCAGGGCGCTCCTTTCGGAGCTCCTACGGGGGGGTTGGTCAAGTTTGTAAAACGCAACCAAACTTGTGTAAGAAACTAAACTAATCGCCCCGAATTGAGGGTTAAAACATTAGGGGGTTGGTTGCGTTTTGAAATCTTAAGTAACATGCTAAACTAACTGCCCTTCGGGGGGTTATTTAAGTGTCTCATTCAAGTGTTTTATCACTTGAGTAAGAAACTAAACTAACCCCTCCCCCGAATGTTGGTTAAAATACTTGACGTTTTAAATTCTTGAGTAAGACACTAAACTAACCCCCCTTCGGAATGGTTAGTTTATGTCTCATTCAAGTGTTTCAACCCTTGAATAAGAAACTAAACTAACCCTCACCCCCGAATGGGGGTTTTAAACAATTGACTAACTCTCCATTGGTTGCGTTTTAAAATCTTGAATAAGACACTAAACTAACCCCCTTCGGGGTGTTAATTTAGTGTCTTATTCAAGTGTTTTAACCCTTGAAGAGCAGTATGACTTGGATGAATATTATTACTATTATTATCAGATTACCTTTTTGGTGTTGGTAACTTCTTCTTTCACTTTTCTTCATTTCTTAAATAGTCTAATGTCGCTGTTCGGAGACGATATAGAGCAGTGATAATGCGACTGGCTTGGTACTTAGCGTTATTTGTTTACTCTGCGTTGTTGTTCCACAACAATTCCGTGTATAAGCAAATATAAGGTGATTATGTTGATGACGTCATTTTTTGACGAAAACGACGACTAATCCTTTCGGAGCGCTTCTTGAAATCTGATATTTTACTTCTTTACGTCGCTGTTCAGAGGCCAACAGTTCTTGGTTAGTCAACTATCTACGTCCAACCCCAACCTTAACCTTGCAAGTAATTCCCCCTTCGCTTTTCTTTATTTGTTAAGTAGGTCTTATGTTTTAGTTCTTTACGTCGCTGTTCAGAGGCCAACTGTTCTTGGTTAGTCAACTATCTACTTCCAAACCAACCCTTGCAAGTTTTCGTTTGTTTTCTTCTGCTCTTCTGTTCTTGTTGAATACGTTTTTCTCGTTTAGCAGTGTAAATCTACCTTCCCCTTTCTTTACTTGTTAAGTAGGTCTGATGTTTCAGTTCTTTACGTCGCTGATCAGAGGCCAACTGTTCTTGATCAGTCAACTTTCTACGTCCAGCAACACCATTGCTAATCTTCGTCTGTTTTTTTTTTTCCTCTTCTGTTCTTGTTGTATACGTTTTTCTGCGTTTATCAATGTAAGTCTCCCTTCGTTTTTCTTTATTTGTTAAATAGGTCTGATGGATTAGTTCTTTACATCGCTTTTCAAAGGCCAACTGTTCATGGTTAGTCAACTATCTACTTCCAACCCCACCCTTGCAAATCTTCGTATGTTTTTCTACGTGTGTTATTAATATGGTCTCTTTTAACAATGTAAGTCTTCTTCGCTTATCCTTATTTGTTAAATAGATCTGATGTCTTAGTTGTTTACATCGATGTTCAGAGGCCAACTGTTTTTAGTCAAACAATTTTCTACGTCCAATCCCACCCTTGCAAGTTTTCGTTTGTTTTCTTCTGCTCTTCTGTTCTTGTTGAATACGTTTTTCTTCGTTTAGCAGTGTAAATCTACCTTCCCCTTTCTTTACTTGTTAAGTAGGTCTGATGTTTCAGTTCTTTACGTCGCTGATCAGAGGCCAACTGTTCTTGATCAGTCAACTTTATACGTCCAGCCCCACACTTGCAAATCTTCGTTATTTGTTTTTTGCACTTCTGGTCTTGATGAATACGTTTTTCTGCGTTTATCAATGTAAGTCTCCCTTCGCTTTTCTTTATTTGTTAAATAGGTCTGATGTTTTAGTTCTTTACCTCGCTGTTCAGAGGCCAACTGTTCTTGATCAGTCAACTTTCTACGTCCAACCCCACCCTTGCAAATCTTCGTTATTTGTTTTTTGCACTTCTGTTCTTGTTGAATAAGATTTTCTGCGTTTATCAATGTAAGTCTGTCTTCGCTTTTATTTATTTATTAAATAGGTCTGATGTTTTAGTTCTTCACCTCGCTGATCAGAGGCCAATTGTTCTTGATCAGTCAACTTTCTGCGTCCAATCCCACTCTTGCAAATCTTCGTTTGTTTGTTTTTTGCTCTTCTGTTTTTGTTGAATAAGTTTTCTACATGTATTCTTAATATGGTCTCGTTTATCAATGTAAGTCTTCTTTCGCTTTTCTTTACTTCTGAAATAGGTCTGATGTTGTAGTTCTTTACGTCGCTGTTTAGAGGCCAACAGTTCTGGTTCAGTCAACTTATTACGTCCAGCCCCACCCTAGCAAATCTTCGTCTTAATATCGATCAAAAGTCAGTTTTCATAATACTTTCGTAATCATAAAGTCAGTTCTGATAATAATTTTCGTAATCGTAATATATCGAATGAGTATCAGTTTACCTTGTTGAAGTTGTTGGAGTTGGTCAAGTTTGTAAAATGCAACCAACCTTGTGAGAAACTAAATTAACCCCCCGAATGGAGGGTTAAAACACTTTACCAACCTCGGGGGGGGGGATTGCGTTTTAAAATCTTAAGTAACACACTAAACTAACCCCCCCTTCGGGGGGGATTAGTTTAGTGTCTCATTCAAGTGTTTTAACCCTTGAGTAAGAAATTAAACTACCCCCCGGATGGGGGTTAAGACACTTGACCAACCACCCTCCGGGGTGGTGGTAAATTGTTTAAAACGCAACCAACCCCCCTTCGGAGGGGTTGGTTGCGTTTCAAAATCTTAAGGAAGACACTAAACTATCCCTCCTCATTCAAGTGTTTTAACCCTTGAGTAAGAAACTAAACTAACCCCCCGAATGGGGGTTAAAACACTTGACCAACCCTCCCTTCCGTTGGGTTGGTCAAGTGTTTAAAACGCAAGCAACCCCCCTTCGGGGGGGTTAGTTTCAAGTGTTCTAAAAGTTCTCTGCGTTTTAAAATCTTAAGTAACACACTAAACCAACCCCACCTTTGGGGGGATTAGTTTAGTGTCTCATTCAAGTGTTTTAACCCTTGAGTAAGAAACTAAGCTACCCCCCCCCAATGGGGGTTAAAACACTTGACCAACCCCCCCTTCTTTTTCAGCGTCTTGTTTTTTTCTCTCCTCTGTTCTTACCGAATAAGTTTTTCTACGTGTGTCGTTAATATGGTCTCGTCTATCATTGTAAGTATTCTTTCTTAAATAGGTCTGATGTAGTAGTTCTTTACGTCGCTGTTCAGAGGCCAACTGTTCTTGGTCAGTAAACTTTCTACGTCCAGCCCCACCCTTGCAAATCTTCGTCTTAAAATCGATCATAATAGTTTTCGTAATCGTAATATATAGAGTATATGAGTAGTATTATTAGTATCACTTTACCTTGTTGCAGTTGTTGGATTTGGTACTTCAAATAGTTGATAACTTCTTTTTTCACTTTTCTGATGTTTTAGGCCAACTGTCAGTCAATTTTTAATAATGCAACGTGCTGCTTCTGGAGCAGTGATAATGCGACTGGCTCGGTAGTGAAGCGTTATTTGTTTACTCGGCATTGTTGTGTTGTACTCGGCATTGTTGTGTTCCACAACAATGCCGAGTTTGTTTATAGTTGACATTGTTGATGACATAATTTATTGATGACAACGAGGAATCACAAATTTTTATAGTATATAGTATATAGTATGATGATTTTTGAGGGTCCCGGGCGATGGGCCAGAGAAAAATGTTTCCTTCGTTCGAATCCCGGGAAACATGTTTTCTGTTGCTCGGATAGCTAGCACTAGGGAAGAGTGGCGCTAAGGCAAATTATGTTTTTGTTCCTGGGAAATGATTTGACTGACTAAAGTCACAAGCCCGAAGACTGTCTGAGACCCAGAAGATGAATTTGTAAGAAGCTGTCGTATTTCCTCCTTAGTAAATACTGTGGAACTCGAAATTGAGGGTTGACATTTCTTTACTCGTTCGCTTGTGGCTCCTGAAGAAGAAACATGGCGCGATTATTCCTTAAGACACATGAGAAAACACAGGAAGGTCAGAACTCTGGGAAAAGTGTCCTGAGTTCGATTTCCGGCAAGGGAGCTTCCTTTAGCACCGAAACCAAGCGAGGTAGAACAAAGACGCCAGGATCCGAGTTTTTGCTTCGAAGAGGAGATTTCGGAAACGAAGGCCTCGGCACTGAGTTCGAGTCCCGACAAGGATGGTTTCTGTTCACGGGAACGCAACCGCGATAAAGGAACGACGCCAAGGCAAAATTCTCACAGAAGATTGTATCAACAGAACACACAGCAAGAAGCAAGATACCAAAATGCAGTAAACATATCTACATAGAAGGAACTGCGCCAACCCAACATCATACGAGCATCCAGCCTTAACACAAAAACACGACAAAGCCACGGACGTTTGGAGATCAGTGGACACTAACAGTAACAAAAATGTAGTATGAATATGGAATTGAAAATATATTTTTCACTTATACTAACTGTTGCATGTAACCTTTTTAACTAATTTTAACAAGTGACTGTGGTGTTGTAGTAATTCAGTGTATATAGGGACATATATTATAACCCAATAACACAATTTATGGTAAATAGGGCATTTCAGCGTACATATTAACTTTTAAATATTGCACTGAACACGCTGAAGTATATCATGAAAAACAAACTACCACTTTAATGACATTACAGTGTACATTACCAAATAGTTTATGAGAACAGACACGTTTACTTTAGATTATGCTCTTAAAGTAACGAAAGATAGAATAAAATGGGCAGGGTTGTAATTTATAACAAAATCTTCACACCAAAATACAAGATTCTGTCAAAGCAGATTTATCGTAAGACTTGTAAGTGGAAAAATAAAATGAAAACAAATCTGAAAAAAAAAGTAAAGCAAATTAAATGAATAATGGAAACAAATTCTTACTCGTAAAAATTTCCAGATAAGCACACACATGCATAAGTGTGTTCGCACATGCACACATGCTTTCAAACAAGATACAAATATGAACAAATGCATTATATTTAATTTGTAACATCCTTGACTGTTTAGTATTTATTTACAATTACTGGGTCACAGATCTTCTACAAGCCTGAAAAAGGTGTCTATGTTATTTTGTATTACAAATGAAGATAACGAATATATATATGTACACTACCCAATTCAGACTGCAATTTGTTATTATTCTTACAGCCCTCGAGCACTACAGGAGCAAATCAGAGTTAGGGTAAAAGGTACAGTAATGTTCTTCTTTATAACTGTTTCACAGATAATAACAACTCATACACTAAAAAAGAAACACTCAGGCACTTGTATAAATGAACAGGGGAAAAAAAAAGCTCATCTGAATGGAAGGCTTACCTCAGTTTCATCTTTCTTTATTGAAGTTCCTGATTGTACATGAACCTCATCAGATACCACGCCAACGGAAACTTTTTCACTTCGAACATCAACATCATTTTCCATTTTGATTATATCCATTTTCTGCTGTAAAATTAAAATTAAATTATAAAATTTTGGTAGATATCTCAAAAATCGAGGGAAAGAGTTGTACTCTGAATAATGCATACGAGCAATATTGTAGTAATATGACGATGTTCATGCATGCCTGTCATTACAGCTAAACAAAAAAATATACGTAATTTAAATTCACACAGTGTGTGGAATGTTCAGAATTCAATACAGATTTCAATCATAGTATATGTTGAAGGATATAAAACTATGTAAGGTATGTACACATTTCTGTACTCACCACATGGAAAGGCAGAGTTAATTCTTGAAAAAATACATTTTACATTCACAGGAAAAAAATTTGAACAAGTTGTTCAGTTTGTATGACCTGGAAAGTGGGTGTTGATTCTATATTATATCTGGGTCCCGTGTTTTAAATTCCCTTCCAGCCTGTGTTTATCCTGCTTCCAAGAAAATAATTGCTTTACATATTAGTTTGGGCAGTTTCCCCACTTCCATATGTATATTACTATTGTATTCATTTTTAAGTATATCAATTTCCTTTGACCGTTGCCTAATGATTACAAAAATTATATAATTCAATCTTGAACCACACTAAAATCTGTACTGGCAGCTTAACTCATGGGCATACTGTGTAATGTATCATGGCTTAAATTGTTATCCATACCTCCTTATAAATACAAATTAATTGTATCTTCTTAAAGTTATGTGGTCTTATTCTTACAAGTGATCCCCCTTTTGTTTGTACTGTTGCTGATAGTAGCTGAGTGGGAAGAAATGGTAAAATTGGTCATGTTGGGGGTGTCCAATAGCAACCCCATGTCCATTACACTTCATATAACATAAATTATAAACTGTTAATAACACGCTAATCACTTTAAAATTGGTATGAGAATAATTTCAGAACAAATATTTTATCATACTATGAAGTTCAACTGAAATTAAGTTGAAGACAATGGTAATAAAGAATAGAAAATATACTAGACCAAATAAAAGAGCTGATTTTGAATTTTAAAAATTAAGCACTACACAGAATACTTCAAGCTGCTCCTGCATCATTGCTCTAGATGAAGAATCATTCAAAGATAATCTACTCCAGAATTACAGAATTCAAGAAGTTTCAAAATTTCATATATAATGCCTATTTCTGTTAACACACTCTTTGATTTTATGTGTTATACATAAGTATTAATAATGTATCAGATTGTATTTTTGCATCATATTGTGGTTATACCTGAACATTTGCTCATTTATGCTTTAACACAACAGTTGTTAACAAATAAAATAATGTGATATATTTGAAATGAAGGGCACACTTAACGAATTTCACCCAGGTATCCTCCTGATTTACATATCTCAAGAACCAAACAATATTCTGCAAATACTAAAAAGAATAAATAAAAAAATGGAATTTTATGAAACTGAGATTAAATGTAATGCACATACGCATTCCCAATATCCAGTCAAAATTACTTATGTTCTTCCCTTTGGATGAGAAACCAGGTTTCACACCCACACAAAATATTAAGAAAAGACATTGTTGTTACAAATCCCAATATTTGCTGATATACTGCACTGACATTAATAACTTTGGTATCATAGAACATGTAAGAGGTTAGAGTATTCTGATCAATTACGCGGGACATTAAGCAAGCTGCGTACACTAGTGACCAGTGTGTGATTTGTATGAAACAGTTTGTTTTATCAAACTGGAAGTGCTGTATGATGCAGCGCGATTTTAGAGTGAGACTGCAGAGAAGGTCCAAAAAAATCAACAATTTAAATGTGTGTGAAAAAGATTGAACAAACAAGTTCTGGGTTGGCAGAAAGATGTTTGTGAGGATACCAGAAAACACTGCATGTATACAGACAGCACTTATGAGTAGCCGAGGAAAATCTGTAAAATTGCTACCACAAGAGCTTGGTTAAAAGGTTTAAAAATCAACCATTTTAATCATAATAAGAAGACTTAAAAATTTTTGCATATAAAATTCAGATCCAACAAGCAGTGATGGATGTTGATGAAGTTCGCTAAGTCATCTTTTGTGATTCATCTCATTAATATTTAGAAGAGCAAACACTTATTCAAAGGACATGAGATTTGGTACTTGGAACATTAGGAGCCTCTATAGGGCTGGGGCACTGAAATCAGTGTGTAGGGAATTAGGGAATTATAAGTTAGACTTAGTGGCAGTGCAGGAAGTGCGATGGGAGGGGGAGGGCACGATCCCAGTGGACAATTTTACATTTTTCTATGGAAAGGGGAATGACAATCATCAGCTAGTGACGGGTTTTTTTGTTCATAGCAGAATTAGGGCAGCAGTTAAGAGAGTAGAATTTGTTAGTGACAGGTTGTCTTACATAATTTTGGAAGGACGTTGGTGCGACATCATTGTCCTTAATGTTCATGCCCCAACTGAAGACAAAAGCGATGATATCAAGGATAGCTTTTATGAAGAATTGGAATCAGCATTTGATACATTTGGCAAGTATCACATGAAAATTCTGCTAGGAGATTTCAATGCAAAAATTGGGAGGGAGGATATCTTCAAACCCACAATAGGCAGCGAGAGTCTCCATGCACTTAGTAATGATAACGGTGTTAGAGCAGTAACCTTTGCTACGTCAAAAGATTTAATTGTAAAAAGTACAAAATTTCCACACCGTGATGTTCATAAATACACTTGGACTTCCCCAGATGGCAGAACACACAATCAAATAGATCATGTTTTAGTAGATAAGAGAAGGCAGACAAATGTAATTGATGTGAGATCATTCAGAGGAGCAGATTGCGACACTGATCATTATCTGGTGGTAGCAAAAGTGAGGGAGCGGCTTTCAGTAAGTAGACGAACTAAACAAAATTTTGACACAGAAAGATTTGATTTAAAAAATTAAGTGAGGGAGAGGCAAAGGAACAATATCAAGTTGAAATTTCGAATAGGTTTCAAATTTTAGAGACAAATGAGGATAATGAAAGTGTGGACATTAACAGGGAGTGGGAAAATGTCAGAAACTGCATCAAAATTTCGGCGAAAGAGAAACTAGGATACTACAGGAGAAAGCAAAATAAACCGTGGTTTGATGAAGAATGTTCAAAATTAATAGATCGAAGGAAGCAAACAAAATTTCAATGGTTGCAGAACCCAAACAAAACAAATGCGGATAATCTATGTAACGTGAGACGTGAGGCTAGTAGAACCTTTAGGAGAAGAAAAGGGAATACCTGAAGGGCAAAATTGCTGAACTTGAGACAAATAATAAGGAAAAAAACATCAGAGACCTGTACAGAGGCATTAATAACTTTAAGAAAGGATATCAACCCCAGACCAATTTGGTAAAGAATGATAGTGGCAATTTGCTTGCAGATCCAATAAAAATTGTGAATAGGTGGAAAAATTTCTTTAGCGAGCTCTTAAATGTTCATGAGACTGGTGATATTAGACAGATTGAAATACATACAGCTGAACTGTTGGTGCCAGAACCTAGTTTAGATGAAGTTGAACTGGCCATTGGGAAGTTGAAAAGTTATAAATCTCCAGGAATTGATCAGATTCCGGCCGAATTAATTAAAGCAGGTAGCAAAGGGTTGCATATGAGGATCCATAAGCTTATTCGGTTAATTTGGGATAAGGAAGAGATGCCACAACAATGGAAGGAATCCATAATTATTCCTATTCATAAGAAGGGGGACAAGACTGAGTGTGGTAATTACCGAGGAATATCGCTGCTATCAACCTCATACAAAATTCTATCCAACATTCTTTTGGCAAGATTAACCCCATATGCGAATGAAATTATTGGGGATCATCAATGTGGGTTCAGACGAAACAGATCAACGATTGATCAGATCTTTTGCATTCGTCAGATACTAGAGAAAAAATGGGAGTTCGGTGGGACCGTACATCAGTTATTTATAGATTTCAAAAAAGCCTATGACTCTGTGAAGAGAGAAGTGCTATATAATATTCTTATTGAATTTGGTATACCAAAGAAGCTAGTGGGTCTAATAAAAATGTGCTTAAATGAAACCTGTAGCAAAATTCGAGTAGGTAAATATGTATCTGAGACATTCCTCATCAAGAACGGTCTAAAACAAGGAGATGCTTTGTCTCCCTTGCTCTTTAACTTTGCGCTAGAATACGCCATCAGGAAGGTCCAAGGTAGGCAGGAGGGTTTGCAATTGAATGGGACACATCAGCTATTGGCATATGCTGATGATGTTAATTTATTGGGGGACGATATAAATACAATACAGAGGAACGCAGAAGTTTTACTAGAGGCTGGTAGACAAGTGGGGCTGGAAGTAAATTCAGAAAAAACTAAGTACATGTTAGTATCTCGTCATCAGAAGACAGGCGGGCAAAATTATCTTAGGGTGGCTAATAAATCCTTTGAAAGGGTTACAAAGTTCAAATATCTGGGAACAACAATAACAAATCAAAATGATACTTGTGAGGAAGTTAGGAGGAGACTAAATTCCGGAAATGCTTGCTACTTCTCAGTCCAAAATATTTTGTCTTCCCGTCTGATTTCTAAGAACTTGAAAATTAAAGTATACAAAACAATAATCTTGCCTGTTGTTTTGTATGGGTGCGAAACATGGTCTCTCACTCAGAGGGAGGAACACAGATTGCAGGTGTTTGAGAATCGGGTGTTGAGGAGGATATTTGGGCCTAAGAGGGAAGACGATGAATCGTGGAGAAAACTGCACAATGACGAGCTTAAAAATCTGTACTGCTCCCCCAGTATTGTGAGGGTGATTAAGTCAAGAAGAGTGAGATGGGCGGGACATGTAGCGCGCATGGATGGGACAAGAGGTGTGCACCGGGTACTGGTTGGGAAACCTGAAGGGAAGAGACCGCTGGGGAGACCTAGACATAGATGGGAGGATAATCTCAGGCGGGATCTATGGGAGATAGGAGTTGAAGGAAACTGGATTTTGTTGGCCCAGGACAGGGTCCGGTGGAGGGCTTTGGTTAATTCGGTGATGAACCTTCGGGTTCGGTAAGCCATCTAGTTAGTTAGTTAGTTAACACTTATTCAACACATGTTGTTCTCTGAAGCTCAGTTTCACATAAATTGAAATATCAATAAATAGAATATGCATATCAGAGGCGCTGATGATCCCCATGCTTGGCGTCTGAAAGATGCAGTGTAGGACGCTATTTCATTACATGGAAACATTTTCGCAACAAGATAGGGCAAGACTACATATGGCAAATGTTATTTTAGACATATTGAATGAACATTCTCATGATATGGTCAACTCTGACAGATATCCTGGATGATTTGAACTTGGATAAACCTGTCCAAAGTACTCACCACAACTGAATCTCTAATTATTTTCTTCAGTATTCCAGAAGGGCGGGAAAAATTAGTTATGACTGATATCACACCCACTGCGTTACCGGAATATTACATTAACAATAAATCAGTTAATAATGCAACAAATACATACATAAACAAAATCCAAGTATTTCTTCTCCATGGTTTTCCAAGTCACTACGTTACTCTACTTTCTGAAGAAATTCAATGTAGTTCCTGGAACAGAAACACAATGACCTCAGTGGCCGCCTCGGAAAGGATGAGACACATGCGTGACAAGAAGTCATACACTCTATGAGGTTGTAAACCAGGATGGCCAACTAGAAAAAAACAATTCATTACACACGTTATCATTTGAGGACTACAGATGTTTCTTGTGTCATGGAACAAGCCTATATAGGCAATTGAATAAATTCCTGTAAAATTAGAAGGAAAATATTTATAACAAAATTCGAGAAAAAGAAAGAAAAGTATTTCACTAGTGCCAAAAGCGATTAAAAAATGCTATTGCATTGCTTAAAACATAATAAAAATTATATTTGAAAAATATAATAACAATTTACAATACGGAAATGTCTCTAGAATATGATCTGCTTACACGAGAAAGTGAACGAATTCAATTTATTACGTACAAAATACATTGAATTATTTCTTCAGAATGGAAAGAGACGTTACTGTTCGCAGTAAAGTTACCCAAAAAAGGGGAATTGCAAATAATGATGATCACAATGGACTGAAATATATTGTTCTAGTGAATGATCGGTGAATTGAATGTGTGAAAAGTTACGAACAAGAAGAACGAAATATACATTAAATTATATACAACATACCCTTCCAGAGTTGTTAGGAATTTTGTCACACTCTTTGAAAACCTGCACGTCGCAAGCATGGGCAACTCTCGAAGGAGATAACTTGGTTTTTTAGCCTTCTGGGTCATCTTCATTAGCGACGTTATGTTAAACTCACTGAATTAATGAGTATAACCTCACTTCGTGACTTGGTGCAGTCAAAATTAATGCGCCTCTCAAACTGATATTTGTGAACCCACTACCTGTACAAAAAGCTTTGGCCCAAATATTAAACTGCTTTTAAAAACACATTTCCCCGCAATGTCCATTGGCAACCAAGTCAGACGCAAACTACATCTGAATAGTACATCATTTTTTTCGCTACATGAACGGGTTACGTGCTTGAACATTTATTTGTTACTGTTGTATTTTGGTAATCGACAGTAACGGCCTCTTCGTAGTGGGAACAAATGTGCACGGCTTGTAATTAGGAATGATAAAAATCAAATAACTGGTGAATAATTCACAAATTATAAACTATTTTAATGTCGAAAAAAACTGTTTTTTTAATTAACAAGGGAATCTTGAGAAAGTATTAATATAATTTTTCGAATTAAGCATTGTCAAGAAATAACACAGTAAATTAGCAAGTTATAAAATGTATTTATTATAGATTAATGAGACGGACTGCATGGGCAATTTATTACAGCCATAAATATTAGCATTTAATACATTTTTAGTTAGTTTAGTTTTTAATTTAATAAGTATATACCGAAATAACTGTAATGAAGAAGGTTTTAGTTAGAAGATTCATGAAATCCCCAACAACGAGTTTCTCAAGTTTTGGTAACTTTTTTTTAATTTCTTCAGTAGCTTCTAATCTTAGAATGATTATAAACCTATTCACCGTGTTAGTAACTACGAATCGTTTGAGAAAACATGGACTCTAGGTACACTTCTTCAGGTAAGAAAGAGTAACGATTTTGGCTATAATTTTCTGATTTTAAAGTTGTAAATACTAACTTTGCTTGATTAAAAATTTTCTTGGATATTATCCATCGTCTAGTAAATATAAAACGTAAATCGACGTTTAGGAGATGGGACTCTATCTCCGTCTTCAGGTTCCTACACAGTTGGGCCCACTAGATAGAGCTAATCCCTATGTATGTTTACTAGACGATGGATAATATCCAAGAAAATTTTTATTCAATTGACTCTTCACCATCGTCAAGAAGTTTTAGATTTGATATACTAACTTTGCTGTCTTATAAATAGCAATTATTGAAAAGGTTTAATATCTAGGCTCATCTTTTGGACATTTTGGGTTGTTCCACAAATTTGAGCAAATGCCTTCAGTACAAAAGTTGATCAGAATTAGTCCATTGGTTTTCAACTCTGGAAATGATAGCGGAAGTGAACTTTGTGGTCCATTTATCTCTACATCTTCTGCTATTAACATTCTTGCATCAATGAATGTCTACTTGGCAATTTATGTTCTACATATTGCATGAGAAACAATTATGATCCTGTAAAATATCCATTATATTTGACTATTTTTTACAAAAAATGTAATGTGCAGAAAACTTTCAAAAATCCCTAATATCAAATTTAATGAAAATCCATTCATTTGTTCCAAGTTCTTTGTGAAAAGTCATGAGAAAGCATTTTTACAACTTTAGTGGTTGGTTGAAAAGTCAAGACATGCTTGATCTGAAAATGCATGTCAATGTTTCTCTTTATAATTTATTTACATTAATTATTTTTCATGTCTCTCCTTACTAATATCTTTGTGAGCACATACATAAATTATCTTTTTACTTCAATATTCAAAATGGCCACCTTCCACCTTGATGCAACTTTACAACATGGAATTACCACTGTGTCTTGGAATCTGCACCATTCTGTGTGCTTATTACCATTTATTTTCTCAAAATCAGTGACCGTAATAAAACAATGTTTATCTGACTTGCCACTATGAAACACCAAGATCTAAAATCACAACACTAATAAATATTTCACTTACACTTACAGTATCATCATGTTACTATAGACTAATTATTCTGTGCTGACATTAAAGACACAAGTTATTTGAATACGCAAAATCAAATTAACACCCACCATCACTGCATAATTCCTACATTATAGTCATCTCATTTAAAAGACGCATCCAATGTTAGATAGAGGTCTGTTTAAAGTGTTTTATTCAGGGCACTCCCAGTAACGAAGTATACATACTCATAGCTGAGTAGATAACACACAAAGCACGTTAACTTTGTTAATTGAAGTATCATTACGCAACTCTCTAACACATAAATGGAACAGACATAGTGACACTTACAAACACAATCTGCTTTAAAAATAAACAATTCAAAGTTCTGCAGTGTAAACAGCGATTATTTACTTCAAAAACATTAACCCTTGTAATGGCTGAGTTGTCTTCTTTGATTTACCACTGAATGTTCAAATATTATTTAGGCGACTTTAAGCTATAAAAGGTGAATATCTTATTGATGCTGCCGTGGCTACAAAACACTTGTACGAGAAAAATGCAAATAAAAATATTAGAAAATTTTGAATATGAGAAAAAGAAATATCTTTAGCATTCTTTTAAATATAAAAATGGTTGACCTCAACATGAACTGAATAAGAGGTGAATTGTACCAAAATCACTCACAAACTGCAATTTTCATAAACACAATTGCAGGGACATAAGTTTACGTGTTTATAAACAGTGGAAGACCACTTGAAGTTAAGATATGCTGAACGAAGCTAATTAAAACAGACAGTCATCTGTTGACCGTTAAGTAATTTCAACAGAAATGTGTTCAAAGGAAAATGATGTTCACAGCAAACACATACATCAGAACTCTTTCCAAATGCAAAATACTTACCAACAAAGTGCTGCATCATTTTTATGTTCATCATATTCAAAGGGTCTGTGCCCAATCATCATTACAAATGCAGTGACTCCAACACCCCACCAGTCCACTTCCTGCAACAATTAAAATTACTGGTATTAGCTGCAATCAGACATTTCTATTTCACCACACTCTTATACATTTTCCACAAGGTTCTCCACAAATAGATAACTTGTGGTTAGTGTGAACTGGTTCTTAGTGTCTTGCCTCTAGGTTAACATGGAACATTCCTAAGTTTGACGATGCTTTTTCTGCTTTTATCTATTTCAATAGCTTTCTGTCTGATTCTTAGTCAGCCAGAGATTGTGGTGAATTTTCTTATGGTTTTCTTTGAGTGCTCAGTCAGAACCTTGAAAAACACTTTACCAAACACCATTTACAAATGACATCATACAGTTACGCTATTATTTATTTACCATAAATGATATCAGAAGGCAAGTCAGGAAAATTATCAAATGCCATTAAAGCCCATTCAGTGTTTATCAAAATGCTACACAGGTGGACAGAGAAACACGGCAAAGCGAACTGGAGCATTTCTCTATTTTTCTGTGGTGAAAGCACCTACAAATGTTCTATGATTGTTTCATGTCTTCCGAACTGCCGTGTCTCCGTCAATACTATTTACTGCAACAAGTTTTGCAAATATTTATGTTTATTTCAGTTCAAGGACTGCTTATACACAGAGTGTACACATGAAATGTACGCCATTTCATAACTTGTGAACCGTGATGCAAAGGAATTTGAACTAAATTAATTTTAGAAGGTTATACGATCAGATTTATAACTCGTGCTGCTTTAGTTTCCATATCTTTCCACAAGATGCACTACACTCACAGTTGTTAAAATGGCATCTTAAGCAGAGGAATGCCTCACACCTGTTTTGAAGAACAATGTCCTATTGAAATGCTGTTGCAACAAGACAGAATGCCTCCACATTTTCACAAGGAACTGATAGACTCTTAAATCGCAAATTTTAAGAGAATTTTATTGGCAAGGGTAGGCCTATGGCTTGACCACGTTGTGTGCATGACATTCCTCCCCTTACAGCATTCTTTTGGGGGTATATGAGGATGCTATCCATGTGCTAACAGTGGCTTAACTTTGCCAGAATTTGATAGGAAAATTGGCTACAGTCACCCTCGACTTTCTTATAGTGTGGACTGAAACAATGTAATTATGTTATCTGCCAAACCACTCACAACACCCTCATTGAATGTCTGATATGTAGGTCATGAGAACTTGATCACAAAAACTACTCAAATTCATTCAGTTCTAATTCCCGTACCTTTTAGTTAGTGAGTATGGAGCTGTGTGGTAAAGGATAAGAAGTATTTCCATGCCCTTGAAGCTTCAAGTTTGTTGATAGCTACTTGATTTTTCTTTCTGTTTTTGGGTGTAATGCACCACAAGGAGACACTTAAAGCTACTTTCATGCTGAGTCACATAAGAAAAAAGTCTAAACAACACTTATTTTGAATTTCAGTGACTGGCTAGTACTTGGCTTTCAAATTCCTTTATATGACAAATATGCATGTCATCATGCCAGACGCCAGGCAGCTGACTGCACCAGTTGAATGCTTCGACCTCCTGTCATATATACTGACTAGTTTATGCACGTGTCGTTATAAACTGCTTGTGGCTCCAAACCCTCAGATTATTATTATTATTATTAGTTTGCATTAATCACGCGTTAGGTTGAGTCACATAAAACCAAGAGCTCATTATTATAATATTGTTAATGGACAAGAAACTTCCATAGCTGAAGCCTTCACCGATAAATATCTCTGGCGCCACATACTGACTTGTGACGTCCTGTGAATATGCACAATCACCCTGAAGATGGAAACAACAATTTGAGTAAATGTGACAGGAATTTGGGGCATAAAACAACTAGAAAGTGTCTGGTAACAGAAAAGAAAATTGATCATGTCAAAAAGTGTTGACCACCAGTGGGCAAAGTCCTGAGCGACTTCCATCCAGCTCCTGCATTCAGAATACATTTCTCTAACATCCCTCTTAATGCTACGATTCTTTTCCTTAATGATTTCTGACGCTGCCATTTTCCAAGAGATTTTCCCACTGACGCTCTGGAGCATTTCTTCTCTCCCCACACTCCCCACCCATCGTAAGTAAGATCCTTAACTGTGACCATACTCAGTAGGCTGTATGTACCACAAATGTTATCTTCGTAAAATATTTAATCTAAGGTGGCCAGGGTCCAACAAGTGAAGAAGAAGAAGATAATATTTAAACTAGGCCCTTGGATTATCTGTGTCAATATCCACTATTATACTTCATGTTTATCTCCTCAAATTCACAGGCCTTGTGACATCTTTTAGTTACACACACTGTGAAAATTGTGGTCAAATTTCAGTCACTTGAAGCCTGTCAAGTCTTTACAGGTCTCATACTTTGACACCCCTCAAATAAAGGGCACTCACTGCCTGATGGACAGCGGACCACATTGCGCTTACATTTACAGCCTACGTGTCCTTGTACGCAAACTGAATAAATGATAAGGTGGATACAATATTTTCCTCTTCAGAGCTGACAAACTTTGTATAGACCATAATCTGCGACAGCAATGTGGCCCTGAAGATCTACCAACATATTGTCAGGTTTTAGGTCTCGGCATATGACTCTTAACTGAAAGAAACAAATTACCTCTACTGAGGGGATAAAATATGGTATATCTTGCAGTCTTACTGCAGTAATGAGATGCAGTTTCAGTATTTTCCTTTTCTGCTATATACCACCCAAACTAAGCTGTCACTGTTACTGATTAAATTGAATACCACGAACCCTAACCAATCAGATCTGTAGCTGTGATTATGAGTGAGGATCTACCATGTTGCTTATTTCCAGAAGGCTGGTATGAAGGTGTGTCAGATGTTAGGAAAAACTTCAGCTTTACCACCACCCCCCCGCACAATATAATCTACTTTCAATTTTAATATTGTACACTAGTGTGAGTATCGATTCTTTATATGATAAGACACAAGAATACAATGATTGGTATGTAGTGAATAAATTACATATTGAATGAAACCAAAAAATTCTACCTTCAGGCTTTAAACTGCCTTGTTATAATATATTTTATTGCACAGAACTGCAGTTGGGCTGTTTGCCTACCTTATGCAGATAATCCATAGCGTCGATGATTTCTGCCAGGTACAATATCGTTTCATCATCTGGAAATGCTCCTCCCGACTCCAACAGTTGGGACATAATGCTCTGGAACAACAGTAACGTAACTTAGTCCTCTGTTGAATATTCAGTTAGAAAACAGTGTTCCTGCCAAATAACGCTCTCCACAAGACTGAAGTTGCAAAAAGGCTCTAACATAAAATTCTGTCAAGACTTCGGCAATGTTGCTTGTGAAACACTAGAAATGATGCATTAGGTTTGCGGAGAAGATTCCCCACATTGCATTACCATGTTTAAATGGCATTCGAGATCCAAAAGACGGAAGAAAATGTTTAGGGAAAATGACTGTAGTGAAAGTCATTTAACTGCCCAAGAAAAAGAGAACCAGGTGGACAATTCATGTGTCAGAAGAGCTGCATGACTGTTGACAAAAGTGCAGGATCTTCAAACACATGGAAATTGCCATGGAGTTTTAAGAGATTTTTGAACACGCATCGAGTTAATCAGCATGAGACGCCTTGAACGCAAAGTGAGTGGATGACAATCTGCAGTGATCTCACATTGACATCTGGTAACACCTTTCGCTCCCTCGGACCACCACTGTCATGGATGAGACTTTTCATCTCTTTCACTAACAGACAAAGCATGATCCACTGACCAGTAGTTCACCTCATTCACTGTGATAAAAACGTTACAGTGAGAGGTCAAAACGGAAAGTGATACCAGTAGTCTGAGTTTTGTGGTCCTGTGCACTACAAATTCATTCCAGATGCAAGTCTGAACAAGGAGAGATCAAACAAAAGTTGCACCAGCTGCAGAAGGGGACCAATGACTGGTGACATAAATCTGTTGCACGAGAACACCTCTCAATTCTTCTGCAAAAATCGCTCGCTGAACACAATACTGTCGTGTTATCACATCAACCTTAATCGCATGATCTCTCACAATCCGATGACTCTTTCCTCAAGAGAGAAAAACATTTGGGAGGATATCATTTCAACAGCAGGCAATAAGTTATTGCTGCAACTCAAGATGCTCTGTGTGACATCCAGCAATTCCAGAACTGCTTCCAGCAACTGTACCAATGGTGGCAAGAGCGTGTTCCAACTCACGGAGAGTTGTGTGAGAGCAGCTGTGTCTTGGTCAAGACCATCAATTTTTGACTGCATTACAAAGTATTCTTCTGCAAATTTTTAACGTCTAGCAAAACACTGTAATTCCTTTATAGTTTCCTGTCTACCTTCTTGTAAACTGGTTTGGTAATTCCTTTACAGGTGTCCTCTGACGGTCTGTTTTGTATTAAAATTTTTCTCCTGACCCAATATAACCAATGGGTCCTGACTCTTGATACCGTGTTAATCACGTTGACAGATACTTTGTCATATCGTAATGCCATATTATTTCTCTTTTGTGTTATTGCTGTTTACAGATGTAACCTTTTCTGACATACTACAATTTTCTGTACTGTCCTCAACAATGCTTTGTAAGTTTAATAATTCCTCAAAGTATTCCATCCACATCTAAAGATACGCATCTTTCTGTCCAGGCCAACTTTTTTTGTTTAATGGACATTTTCATTCAGATTTTTATTCATATTATTCCTCATTACTGCATAAATTCTTTGTTTCTTTTGTAAGCTCAAACTTAATCACACATTCAACTGCTTTTAGACAACATTGCTGTGCATAAAAAAACACCACATCACCCTGAACAAAAACTCAATAATTATCACTTTTTGGTAAGTGTTTAAAAAGAAAAACATATTTAATTTAGTACCAGATGCACCATTTCTCTGAAATCTTTGTCATTAAAATACATGTGTTTGTCAGATTTATCAAGGAACATGTCTCACCACGACCATGAGGTACTGAAATAAAAATGGAGCACACAACATGACATGTAGCTAGGATGGGGGTCACAAGAAATGCTTACAGAATTGTGGTAAAGAAATGAGATGACCAACAAATGCTGCATCTCAGAGGTTGATGGAACTAGCTCAAAGCCATGTCCAATGGCAGCCTTTGTAATCTGCAGTACCGAGTCCTTCACTTCTGGTACCAGAATGTCAGCTGACCATGCAATGGAATAAAACACTATTAAATCAGAAATCCCAGAGGTAAAGACTGTCCAGCTGCCCTCATGTACAGGGTTTAAACCCCTCTTCCAGAAGGACACATATAAGGTTAATCACCACACGACGACGTATGGGGGATGGAGGTACAGCTTTATGCTCTTACCACTTGGGGAAGAGCATAAGATACTGACTGATTCTATAGTAAGGTAAATTAACCCCAGGGTCAGCCTGAATGTGATGACAAACAGAAAATTCCCTTCAAATCTTGCAAACTGCATAGAGCATTGGAATATAAAAAATAAACATACAAACAAAACTGTTTAAATTATAAAGGACACTAATGCTAAACGCGTATCCACTTCAAGAGGTCATCATCAGTGGCAAAAAAGTGGAATTAATTAAAATAATATGATCAAAAGAATACAGATCTAAACAGAACAGAACTCCAGTGTAGCAAAGAGAAATACATTTAAAATTATGCAACTTGATCAAAACATCTCTGATGTATGAGTTTTCCTTTGCCACATACAAAAAGACTGGAAAGGTGCAGACCCCACTGAGTTTCTGAGTTCATTCTCTGCACCTTGGCTTCCTGAATGTCCTAGCAATGGTTTGATATCTTTTTATTTTGTTTTCATATTTTATTCTACTAAATGTTCATATTCATACTATGACATCTTCCACATCCATGGCTTGAAATGTGAGGGATCAATAGAATGTAAATACATTCTAATGATATACTCACTATGTTCAGACAGCATTCCAGTGAAGTCAATTAACAATTTAGTCTTGTAGTCATTACTCTGATAACAACCTTTTAAAGCTGTGTGTGCCACCATCTTTAATGTTCGATAATTCTGCATTTTACCACAGAATATATTTATGGGTTTCGTATGATTCTCAAATTACACACCAATTATTTAAATAAACAGCATCAACAACAGGTCTTTGGTTATGGATTGTTTTCTTTGCAGTAGCAACTGAATTTTTAATTATTAATTAGATGAACTTCAAACCCAAATGTTAATTACTGAGTTCAGTGCAAATAGTGAATTCAACCAAATACAGTTGCAACTGTCAGTTATACTCAGCTGCAATCATTATGCCTGTGCACCATCTCCTATAATGCAATGTAGCTCATGAGTTGGTGGCCTTGTGTCATGCAGAGATGATCATATGATCAAAACCAACTCAGGTCAAATGCTTTCATCATCACTTGCAACTGTAAGTATGTTACACACACACTATGTGAGATTCGTCAAACATAACCTCAAAGTTTTATATTCACACCATGTCTGTAACTGTTGACTTACAAAGTATTTCATGAGATTTTTAGGTACATTTAAAATCAATCTCTGTACAGAATTTCACATGTCAAGCTATAAAGGCTCATTAGTTATCACAGTAAAACTTAAATCTGAAGACAATATTTATAAAACTGTCATGTTGTTGCTTCACATTCCACAGAAAAATTACCTGAACAAAACAATGATGATGTTCTTCTGGGTTGAGATCCCAGGTGGACCTAAAGGTGTCTATCTACGAGTCCTCATGGCTTAAAAGCTCAAAAGGACAATATTGCCATCTTCATGAGATCCTCACATTTCACACACCTTAACAAAAGTTGCATATTTTATTATCTACTGCTATCATTTCAGGGCCGTACATTCAGTAGTGCTGGAGTGGGTACCAGCTTACTATTCTGAGCATCCACCATATTGTTAGTACCTATTTTAGAAAATTAAACAGTACAAATTTGGGATTACCTTTAATGGCTTAACATAATCAAAGTTCACCAAAATAAACCCTGCAGTTCTTGATCTAAAACTTACAAAGTAAATGTGAACTTTATATTCGTGAGGCAAAGAATGCAATCAGCAGAGGTCATGTTCCACTAGCTCCCATTGGCACTGCCACTATTTGTATGTCAACAATCTACACACAAGGCATGCCAACCTTCTCATCTTGGCTCCATTCCATAGCATCAATAAACTCCAAGGCTTTCCAGTTTACAGCTGTCACCCCGAAACATAACACATGAACAGAGTATGCCAAGAACATGAGTGATAGAAGTTACATAGTGATCAGGATGCTCGTAAGGAGGACAAATGAGAATTTTTTTACTGTCCTTCTAATTTGTATGACATTATGCACAAACACCATGCCACTTGTATGTTCTGAAGCTTTCATGGCAACTAAGCATAATAAACTCCTTGGGCTACCAGTGTAAGTTGGTTTAATGAATAAAACACCAATGTTTGGAAAATAAGTGTACCCTGAGGATGAGGACATAGATCGTCCTTGAAATGCCAGGTCTTCTTCATTAAGCCACCTTACATGGCTGGTAGCCTGAGAAGAATTTATTATACCATGCCATTCAATTGCATGATTAAAACTGTGTTATCAGTTTTTCTGTTAATGTAACCCTGCAAGAACCATTTTCCTTGTGAATCCACACTCCTATACAAACGTCTGAATACAAAACAAAATCTAAACAGACTGTGTAGATTTCTGATGACAATGCATTATAATACGTAAAATTATTATTTTGCACTTTGTCCATCATTAAATTATGAAGTAATAAAACTACAACATTTTGAAATCTGGACTCTGCTTCTGTCTTCAGGTAAAAAAGGGGAAGAGGGCAGAAATCCTACCTGTTGGCCCCTTGGTTGAGCTAGCCTCAGACCTAGTCCAGACTAATTAGACGGGAATTCTACCTTCTCCTTCTTTACAGAAAGATGGAAGCAAAATTCAGCTTATAAAACAGTTTTATTATTTTATGAAACAGATACTACACAAAGTGCACTATCGCCAACAACCTTCAGACTTTTATTAGATTTTATGTTTTGTATTCAAACCATTTAATAGCCAAGTGAATTCACAAGAAAAATGGTTCTTATAGGATTACACAAATAAAAAAAAAGTAATTTAATGCAGATGAAAGAAAAGACTGTCCTAAATTAATGTTACTACCTCAGTCACTCAGCAGTTTAGCCACAGTCATTTGCCCTGTCTGGCGTGTGACACACCCAGAGCACGCATTTGCTTCAACTGCTAACGCAACACTGAATACATGAGTCATGATAGACAAGATGACAATGACAGGGCCTGTGGCAAGCCATCCTGTAACATGCAGACAACATATCAGCATTTCAGAACTCTAAACTTCCATTATACTTCGGGTCCTCATTCCTTTTGTTGATCTACATGTCTGCTATAAGATATGTGAGGTTTTCACAGCAATGTGAGATCGGATGGTGGCCTTCTGGACTACAACATGTAGTATTATAGGTGGTTACCACCATTTCAATGGAACGTACTGCCTCCATCTTCACATTACTAAAAAACAATGGCAACGTGACTGCATAGTGTCATAATACAGAAGACCACAATCTGTACATGTAAATGTGTATCCTAACATTACCACATTTTCTCAAATACCCCAACACTTCTTTCTAGTACTAATATAAATACAAACACATAACAGTTATTTACAGATTTTTGAAACTACAGCAGTACAGCAAAATAATGATGATGAGAAACCATCATCATTGTTACTTACATGTATTTATATATTCTTCTACTGAGTACGAGTGAGATAATCTTTTAATGCTGGCTTTAACATTCTTATATCAGTATATGGTTTTGAAATGAAAAACAATACAAGCAATGGATGGTTGACTTTCTGAAAGCATAAATTCACACCAAGTGAAAATGAACTGGCTCAACACTCAACAGTTTTACATGCTGATAAAAAGTGCTGCCGTGTTAACTTGAAAAAGAGTTTTAAGAAGTTGATGGCACAGAGGAAGACCACTCATGGGACAGGAATCCTAACCATGTCAAGGTAGTTGATGATGGAAGCAGTGGGGAACAGTAATTGTAAGTATACTTCTTAAGGAATATTTGAGCAGCAAGACATTAACATACACCATTTTTTGTTGCGGGATAAATGTGAAATGGAAAGGGTCTGACTAGGAGTGTGCCACCAGCCCACTAAAATTGTAGCAATTTGTGATGTTTTCTCTTCTCCATTCCATTCAAGATTTATCGTTTGCTTGGAGGTGGCTTATCAGTTAGTAGCTTACCTGCTACACCATCTGATCACGTTTGCATGCAATGACAGTATGTATAAATATCCTGATGAACATATGAAAGTTTCTCTCTGGAGATATGTAATTCTCTTTCACACGAGATCGGAAACAACCATTAACAATTTCGGGTCAACATTTTAATAGACTGTCATATGGAGCGCAAGTGTATTATATAAATTAAATCTATTATTACCTATAAATTAACCATCGAGACTGGTTTAAATCGTATTTCTACGAGTGTTCAGACATCTATGGGACACAGCTTCACGCAAATGCTTCAGTATCGCTGTGATTGCTGTGACGTCAAAATTGAAAGATCTTTTTCGTACATTGCAGATAACGTAACTGTTGTTCTAAATCTTATCATCACAAAAATTCTAATGTAAGTTCACATATAATATCAATTTAAATTATATTTTATATAAATTAATTACCGAGAATATTTTAAATAGTTTTTTATGCAAATACGCATTCATTGGACATAGCACTCACGTGATATTCGGTATCGCTGTGATTGGTGTGACGTCACAAGTGAATTTAACGGCCATTGTACGAGAAATCTTTTTAGCACGACCTGTGAGTACTCTTTCATTTTCTGAAAAATACTTGTAATTTTAAGCACAATATCCCTTATTACGGTAACATTAATCATTCAGTTATAAATGGATAATAAACTAATTGCAGAAAAATGGAAGGTTTCGTGTTATTTGCAAGTACGAAACATTAAAGGTGATGCAACTGTTTAAAAATTTTACCATCACAATAATTCCAATTTAAAGAGGCATCTAATATTAACTGAAAACGTGTGAAATGTATTCCGACATAAAATACGTAGAACCAAATATAAGGTATTCATATCCAACATTAATATAGATTAAAATTAATGCAATATAATGTTAATAAAAGTATTTTAGCATTAAATTAAAGCACATTGTAGGCCTGTAAAATAAATTCTAAGTTTTGAGGGTATGTTCTTGCTTGTAATGAGGACATTTTCATGTATTCAGATTTAACTTCATTAATTTCAAGACCATTTTTCTTCCCTCAGTTGCCAGTGCAGATAATAATTCTTTTAATGCTGGAACATTTCTTGCAACCAAGAAAATATCATCAACATTAGCACAAATTGTTTTGGATTTCTAACAATATTTCATTTACCTTCAGTTCCTTATTATTTTTTCAGCTATAGCATAAGATCCTAAATAAATAAATAATTCACTTCTATATATGCTGTGAAAAGCTTGCCTGAGATCAATAAATAACACAGGCACATCTGTGTTATATTCAAAGCATTTTCCCACTGTTTGCCTCATCACAAGTATTTGGTCATGATGCTTCTAAAGGGTCAAAGTGCACATCAGTAAACCCCTCTACCACTACAATTAAATTATTCATTTAGGCAAACTCAACTAATGGATTACCATTTTCACCAGTTTCATTATATATAGTGTATTTACCTGCAACTTGTGGTACAAATTTAATAATTCTCATTTAATTTGATCCCAAGTAGTTATGGTGTTGCCTAGTGAATTCACTAAACTGTCATTTTTTTAGATACAGAAAATAATGTTGGCTGAATTTAATCCTTGATTGTTCTGTTTCTGTGTTCATAGTATACCAAGTATAAACATGGGGGAGTTTGATATCTTCATCAATGGCATCCTGTTCGACAAAGGTAAGACCTCTATCCTCCCAAAAAAGTAACTTGAATTGAGTAAAGATTTTGATGTGTTTCCTCTGCTGTCATTTCCAGATTTTAACTTTGCTGTCTTCTAAACAGCAATTATTCAAAATGTATTATTATTTGGGCTCATCTATAGGACATCTTGGATTATTTGACAAATTTGTGCCTTCAGTACAAAAGTTCATCAAAATCAGTCCATTAGTTTTCAAGTCATAAAATGACAGCAAGAGTCAACTTTGTACTCCATTTATCTCCTCAGTTTCTGCTAATAATATTCTTGCATCAGTGAATGTCTACTTGGCAATTTGTGTTCAATTTACTGCCTGAGAAACACTTTTGATCCTGTAAAATATACATTATAGTTGCATAAGATGTTTGTAATTCTTCAGAGAAGAAAAAAGTTTGGAAACAGCCATGTTTTTTATACTGCTGACCATATTCTGAATCTTATAGTTTTAAAACTGTGTTATTTATGGATTCCACTATTCTTTCAGAAAATAAAGAGGACAACATGCACCAGGATTACCAACAGCACAGAATACAAGTTGAGCCGAAGAAACATCACCAACAGAAGAGAAATTTAGAACATGGAAAAGAAACACCAAAGTATCCTCAGAGATAAAATTTATGAGACCTCCCGGAATAATTCTTTCAATGTAAGAATGGAAAAAATCTTAAGTGGGCAGAGAATGCATCGGGTTATTTCGAAATTGGATATCTTATTTCCCCTTGCTAAAAATGTTCTGATCGTCGAGAACAGGTGAAACATTTCGTTCGCTCTCATACGCCACTGCGTTTGCCTTTACCCAGCTGTAACCCCTGGACGTTCGTCCTACAACCTGCCTGTGTTCTTACAAGTTCCGTTTTTCTATTTGCAGACTTGGCTGCATGTGGAGGGCCATTGACGTGGAGCAGAAGGAAAAGTATTATGAATGAGCCCGCCAGGCGGATGAAGATCACAGGAATAAATATCCCGGTAAGTAATTAATTTTCTTTCACTGGCAACAAGCAGCAGAAAATTCCAAAAAATATAGCCGAGAATTTTGAGAAACATCACCGATTTCGATTTATTTGGGATTGACTGCTAGCGATTTTAAGTAAGAGAACTTTTGACGAGTCTTTATTTTCTCCAAAACATTTTCATCTACTTACGAGTCACGGCACCAGAACCCAGATATCGAGAAGTTATAATATTAAAATGGGATGAACTTAAACATTTAATTTTGCGATTAGATATGATCAAAAGGCATTTTACTGTTCCTGTCTTTCTGTGTTGCATGATGTATGAATGTCGCTGATTTTCCTCCTCTCACGTCAAACCACGCGATAAGAAGCAACCGTTTACGGAATGCTGTGACCTGAAAGTCATTCTTTCTGTTTTCAGATTACGTCTACATCCCGCAGGAGGCCCGCACGCAGAAGCTTCTTCGGGAGCAGGCCCGCAAGAAGAAATTGCGGCGAACAAGACGCCAGAAGGCGAAGCGACGCCTCAAGACGGCGCAGACCAACAGCGCCCGTCCCCTGCCTGCCGAAGACCATCGAAGAGGCATACGAGGTGTCGCTTCGTCAGAGGTAAGTCGTCGTCATTACACTTTGGACGAAGTCACTCGCCTGCCATCTGTCGCTTGCACGTGGAAAACAAACGAGTGTGGAATGTCAGTGGCGAAAAATGACTAGAGTAAACTCTCGATTATCGGGGTTAGTTGGGAAGTTTATCTTCCCTTGTTTGTAAGAACGCATTGCAGTTGAACTTATTTAGCAGATTTCACTATTTAAATCACTAAAACTCTATTCTAAGTTTTAAACATTAATTGTGTTTCTTTAAAAAGAAACTGGCTTTTGAAAGCAAAGATATGTTACAAATAGTTTATATTTATAAGGGCGTTAATTATGCACACGTCGCCATTTTTCTTGACCTACGAGAATTACGTCATTTCCTACTTTAGCACAGAAATCTCCTATAATTAAACTTTCATTCCTGTTAACCATTTCTGTTGGGTTTACATTTCCATCAAATTCGAACTGGGAAGAGTGCATCTGCAAAATATCCACCAGTTAATTTCCATCGTAATATTATATCGCACGTTGTATCAATACTTTAAGTTACAGGAGTTTTGTTTCATGGGTTGCAGCCCACTAATCCACCATTTTCTGAATTTCAGGGACAAAACAAGAGCAGCGACACGCAGTCGGCCACAGCAGCCACTGAACAACCCGACTGCCAGGTGTCTACTAACAATGAGGTTAGTGTCAACTCTTCTTTGGATTTCAGCTATTATGTGGGCCCAACAGATCCCCACGCTTGAATCAATGATCATTTTCGAGTTCATTTCTTCATTATTAAGAAATCTTCATCCTGTTTGCATAATACATAAAAATGTGAAAAGGTTTCGCTTGCAAATGTTTGTTCAAAGAAGCCATTTTAAATGAGACAGTGGGACATATTTGTGTTGAATATCAGATTTGCCATTTAACGACATTAACGATCTTGTAAGCCAGTGACAGTCATCGAATGCCTTCGTCCTTTGGCCCCTTTAAGTTAACTGCACGCAAACTCCCCTTAGGGACGTCATGTACAAGAGGCGAGTTGCTGTAGAGTTTGTCCTGGATTCATAAGCACTGAGATGATAAAGTAAAAATTCAGAGTCAGGAGTGACTTAAGTTCTAGAAGCCTAAATGTTTAAGACAATTTTGCAGGAAAATTTGACAAAAATAAGTGCCGTCGAGATAAGGCGGGGACTGGAGGTAAGGACATTTCACAATTCTAAAAGGAACAGTTTGCTGTCTCAGTTATGAAGAAGTCCATCATAAATCATCACCTTCCCATTTAAAATAAGTGATAATCAAAGCCCTAGTAATGTAACAGTTAAACATTTTCAGAGAAACTGAATTAATTAAATACTTTTAAAGTAATATTTTTAGGGACCAATTTCAAAACATTAACATTTGTAGTTGTATAATTAATAACACAAAATTGTTTATAGAACTGGCTTTGAAATGCTCCTCGTGAGCTTCATTTCAATATGTACTTTCACTTTCGAAGTCCCTGTTGAAAAGATGAAATACAAATTGAAGAACTCTGGATTTTGAATCGTTTGGTAGCAATCTCAAAGGACGCAAGGAACATTTATCCAACGGAATTATCTGGAATGTAAGATAACTAACCCTGAACATCTAGAAAAGTAAAAGTCAGAAGAAAATATTAAGGCACTGCACAGAGTTTTGAGCTGATTCACGAACGTGTTTTATTTCAAATATAAATTATCCAAATTAAACTCGTTTAAAGTTTCTGTATCCACATCTAGAAATACGTATCACAGAATAGAAGAATCTGGCACGGTGTGAGGTATAAGGCAGTACTTGCCCAATTATCACACAGAACTAATTACACGCTCACAGTTAATTATCACCACAGGAAACGCCCACCACGCAATTACTGACTTGCCTCTCATTTAAATGTAGTGCCTGGATAGTGCCACGAAGGCATACTATGAGCATGAAGTTCTCTTTGTAATTTTTATATTCTTGCATTTGACGTATTTCCAGCCCTCCCTCCGACTCATAAATTCCGTGCAGATGAAAATCACACGACATAAAAGTTACGACACCAGGTAACGTTATGACAGGTAGATGGAACAGTGGGTCAAACAGAAGTCACCCCAAAAAATGCTGAATCAGGTTGAAGCCTGTAATTTACATAGATAGTACTTAAAGAGTTAAATTGTTTTCACTTAAATATTTAAATTATTTTTAGAAAATAAGTTAAATACTTTATTTGTTAAATTGTTTTTAGCTCACACATTATATATTTAAGAATAAAAAAAATATGTTCATAAATTTTGCTGCAAGTGTCTCCATACTTGTTGCTAATAATTCCAGTTCCTGTTCTTATACAAATGTTTATTTCCTTTCCAGATACCGGAAATGGGCGACGTGGAGTTTGCTTCCTTCATTGAAGAGATAATGAATCTGTTAAATTGTTTTAGCGAAAAAGTTAAATTGTATTAGTTAAATAGTGTTTTTAATTAAATTGTTTTTAATTAATTGTTTTTAGTTGCATTGTTTATATTTTAGTTAAAAAATTGTATTAGTTAAATAGTGATTTTAATTAAATTGTTTTGAGTTTAACTGATTATATTTTAGTTAATTAGTTTAATTTTTTAGTGATAAAGTTAAATTGTATTATATAAATAGTGTTTTTCATTAAATTGCTTTTAATTAAATTGTTTTTAATTTAGTTGTGTAGTCTTTTGTTAAGTAGTTGAATTGTTTCCATTTAAATATGAATTATATATTTAAGAATATTAAATAAAAATCATGTTTATAAACTTGCCTTTTGTTATTTTAGCAAAATAATATTTGAACGTGTCGCCATCCGTGGAATAGAGGATAATTTGCTCACCACTGGACCCAAGGTACGCGGGTTCAAACCCGGTCGAGGTCGATAGAAATCCATAGCACAACTTCCTCCGGCGGGGTAGTAAAGCCGGCGGTCCCATGACGTAGATTTACGGCGCGGCGTTAAAGAAACTTACGAGCATGAACGAGATGTTTCTTAAGCAAAATTCAGCCATTAGCAATAATATTCTGGTGAAGGGGGACATTTTTAGTTTAGACATTTTCAGGATAACGAACCATCGCTGCTACCCGCACTACATGACTGAACATTCGGCCTCTGAATTTATGTTCTTGTACGAGTTCCAAAACCTTCTGCTTATGTAGGACGTGCTTAATCTTGCCCACTGTTTAACAACACATTCCTTCGTTCTATGTAGGATTAGAGGTTTTGATGATACAAGCAATTCTGCATGCACGCCTTGCGTGCTACATACCCAGCCCATCGGAGCCTGATATATTTCACTACCCTCACTGTTCGTTATGCAGAATTCTAAATTCCCAACTCACTTCGTCCCTCGCCAGCTGAGTCCGGTCCACATCTTTAAAGGTTACGCCTCAGACACGCGTTAGCATTATCCTACATTAATACCAACGTGTCGAAATTTATTTCCCGCTGCCCTTCTTAAATAAGCTTCCTCTATTTGCTGTATGAATGTGAACAGAACGTTTCCTGCTCCTTCTACATACGAAGTTACATTACCCTCTTTTAATATTCCTTGGTGTCTCCCTCTCTTCAGGTTTCAAGACCTCAACTTCACACGAATTTCCCGCTGCTCGTTCACGTATCAGAAGCCGCGTTTTATTAGGGATAAGAGAGGAGAAGGCGAAGGACGTCGACATGAATGATACACGGTCTCCATCTTCGGGGCATCATATTCCTGCGCAGTTACAATTCGGAAGTTTCGTGGTGACGTAAATGGCCCCTTTGTCACGGGGACTGGGTAAAGTCTGGCTTCTTTAATGGACCTTCCAGTAATTACGCTTTCCCGAAATTACAAGAATTAGATAAAGCTCGTACAAAATGAAGTCACAAATAGTTCTTGTGCCTACACATGACTAAGCTTCGTCCACCGGACCATTTTAATGGCGTCTGGTAACTGTGATTCTGCCGAATGTTCTCGATGGTTTAATATGAACAAGTTAATTGAAATTCCTACTTTACACACGCCTGTCCTTCTGCGTGTCAGCATCTTTACCCTCTAGGACCCCCAGACGGATTTTGATGAAATGATGTATGAATGACACCCAGAATTTACATGTTAGTCGCTTAATCGATAATAAGAACGTGGCGAAACTAGCGCTAATAAATATTTTGACTAGGTGGCAGATGGAAAATTAGAATATTTCACAGGGATAAGGAGAATATAAGTGCCACAAATTTAAATGATATTCTTCAAAATAATTTTCTCTAAATTAATTAGGCGCAATTTAAAACATACACAAGAAAAATTTCCCTTAGGAGGATTTAGAGAAAGCATGTGCATCGTACGGGTAAATTTCGCGAGTGAAAATCCCTCACTGCAACTACCAACAGTCGCAGCCTGATTGCATGCAACACATAGTCAGCCATTTTTACAAAATGAAATGGCCACGAATTCTCAGTCGGTATTGCAGCGGGTAATTATGTCGACAGTTTCTCCGTTCTTGTCAAAACAATTTCCCGCCTATTACCGAACCGAAGACTCGCTATCTTGTTCGCTATTCTGCGCCAGATGATTCCACGGAAGACTTTATATTTATTTACGCTCCATTTTAATATTATACCGCAATCTGCGTCTGGCCGTACCAGGCGACTGGTTCTCATTGCGAGTATAACACCGCCAGCCAATCACTGAAGACGTGAGTCGAGTATCCTGACACTTTTAGTGCAGACAGACAAGAAAAAAGTCACGTAGCCTGACTGCCCTCGAAGCTGCAAACTGCTACATTATTGCCCCTGTAGGACTTCGACCCTTTCTCTGCCATCCCCCTGGAGTCCATCAACAGCCACTTGGACGAAGAAATTCGAAATGGGGTAACATCGGACTAATGCCGAGTTGGGGTTCGAACCGGGTGTTCTTGATTGCTTGAGCTCTGGACTGGAATATGTTAGATTCTCAAGGACTCTGCTCCGTGGAGATCGGCCACGGTAGAAAATACAGGGGAGTAAAACGAAACAGCCTTATTTATGTCAAGAAAAGACCATGGCTTACCTCCTCCATTAGGTACTAAATCTCTTATTGTGGAAGCCAAGGCCTACTCAAAAATTCCTTCCGCTTCTTGTTCTATCCGTTTTCATTGCACGAGTTCTCACTCACTTAAATCAGAAGCTGATATCATGATTCAAGGGAAAAGATTATTAATGTTTAAATATGACAAAGTTAATTGACATAATTACATCTTTTGAATTAAGCGCGCGCAAGTATTTAAAGACGCAAGGAGAGAAACGAGAATTACGAATATAAATACGACGTTAAAAGCCTCAGCAAAGCAGTGGTTCGTACACTAGCAAAGAACGCCTGAGAACGCGACACCCAAGGATCTTCTGGCGGCACAAGCCCCCGGGGAGTGGGGGGAGGGGGCAGACGCCAAAGGACGTCAGACAATACGAAGGAACAGTCTTAATGCTTGACAGAAGTACAGGACAAGAGATAAATCTACGACGCTATGATCATGTAAACTATATCCTGAGACGCTAATGGTCGCTCAGCTAGTCTTAAACGCAAAAACCGAGATTGCATCACAATCTTCAAAAGAGACCGTCATTGTTCCCTGTCTTCAGCCAGATAAATCCAGTCCAGACCTTACTCCTGTAAGATCCATTTTAATATTATATTCATATCTATGCCTACGTGTCCGAGTTACCTCGCCCCTTCAGGCTTCACACCAAAATGCTGTACAAATATCTCGCCTTGCTCACGCATGCTACATAACCTAACCATTTCAGTAACATTGAATTAATCGTCCTAATATAACAATTTTAACAGTAAAATCCATAAGTTCTTTGTTGTGAATTTTTCTCCATTTGTCTCTGGCCTTCACTTACTTTCTCCCTTTGGGTGATGACGTTTGACTTCGAATTCCCTTTCAAGAGGAGCGTAACTCTAGCAATAAATTTCCGTGTTCGTTCTTCTGTCGAAACCCTGATCACGCATGGGCGTTGCGAACAAACTTCGACGATGTTTGCATAGGCCTTGTGTGCCAGTTACATTTCCACTTTCTGTCGATAGTTATCATCGATTTTATATGCAAGCCAGTACGTTATATAAAACGACTTACAGAATGGAAGAAAGTGTTTTACTCAGACGCACTAATGAAACTAAACCCTTCAATGTTGCTAAAACGGCTTATCAAAGTAAACGAAAATTATCTGTTATCTTTCAATGAAGTGCATTTCAAGAACGCGTTATGGGCTGGTGGTCTCTGTCTGTACGTCCAGTCGATTCAACTTGAGGGCGGACTTGTTTGAAATTTGATGTGGAGGTTGGCTATTCTGCAAGATTCCAAAATCGTACTTTTGAATTTCCTACGAACGGTGAGAACAAGATGCCGTTTGAGGACAGCAGTGAGGCAGACGCTGATTTGCTGCGATCTGGTGGCCAAAGTGGGAAGTATTCAGATAAGGCGGCTCTAATACATCCAAATGCACGCTGCAAAAACGCGTCACGGAAAACACTTTCCGAGCTTGGTCGATATATCGCTTGGAGTACAAGATTATTAATTTCGTTGAGGAGGGCGTCAGAATGCAAAACTGCACAGGAAAATTACGACGTCCGAAGCTCTCCGACAAAAGGCACAAAGGGAGTTGATCGTGTTCTTGATATTTGTATTTCCCAGCTTTGAAACTCCAATATAATCCAAACAAAATGAGAATATTTGCAAATGGACGTTTTCAATAGGCCCCAGAGAAGAGACGAAACGTCGGACTTTGGTGGTTCTGGTCCCGTTAAACCCAAGCCACGTTTTAAAAGGTCTTAGGGCTCATTCTTTCGGGTCAATTCCGGATTGGAACGGGTGAGGGCCCCTACGACTTGTTATTGAAAACGAAACAACGAGATACAAAAACTTCGAACCCAACTTACCACGTGAAGTAAAAGTTCTCTTCACGCAAATCTAAGACTCGATTTCAAGCCACTTAAGACGCAGGCGACACATCCTTCCGAAACGTCTGTAACCACCAGCAAGATTACACATTCTGACGGCGTAGTTAATGTTCCAGAATCCTCTAACATGGACCTGAATATTGACATAGAACTTCACTCACCGTTAAGACTGGCACCAATACGATTTCCTGATAACTGTCTAGCATACCTCTGGACATCCGCTGTAGGCGTGGACGGTTATCGCCAGATCCGCTTCAGGTGAAAGATGAAACTAAATTCCTTTTGAAAATTTCTATAAATTGCTCTGATCTCTTGCAAACGGCCTAACTTCTACGTTTCAACATTTTATAAGCTCTAGCAAAGATGATTAATACAGAAGATTGCTGTCTCTCTGGGTTGTTGCGCCGTGCAGTCTGGTAGATTTCCACCAACGTTTCAGAGGTCCTTGCTGCCTCCGTCATCAGGGCGATTAATGTGCCAATCGAGCGGAACGGTCCAGGTTTATAGGGACCGGACAGTAACCGGAGTAGCTTGATCCTAGCCAATGAGAGCAAATATGGAGTGCGTGGGGACCAATAGGAGAGCTTTGGCCAGGTCTAGCGGTGTACATACATAGCTGTGATGATGGAGGCAGCATGGACCTCTGAAACGTCGGTGGAAATCTACCAGACTACACGGCGCAATAGCCCAGAAGACAGCAATCTTCAGACTCACCGCAGTGAAAACCTCAAATCCTAGATGATCAATACATAATAGATTTACTATCTATCACCTAAACTCAGACATTCCACTAATAATTAAACAATGACTCTCATTACTGATTTCTTTCTTTAGCCCAATATTATAAAAAATTCTGTATGTAACTAGAATTTAAGCAGAGAGCAAATAAAAACAAACATTTTTACAAAGATTTACATTGCATTTCCTTGTTTCAGTTTGAATGTATTCCACCAACAGGCTTAAATTCCCTTTGTACGTGCATGCATTGGCGAAGCGTGGCCTTTTGATAAGTGTCAGCCATATTGTAGTGTTTCTACTTATTTTTGTACAGAGTATACCTGTATTAAACGCACGTGAATAGTAGGCAGTTCTTATGAACCACCCGGTGCTTTGTTTCCATGCAAAATAAAGTTAGTTTCCTGGCTCGCCTACCCAATGGCGGCTCGTGAGTCTGAGGAGTGGCAGTTTTGCGCAAGGGGAAACTCAAAATTTGTTTTCAATACATGACAATATAAATAAATGAAAAGTAAATTTACATCGATGATGTTTTAGCTATTTCTAAGTCCCGAAGAGGGCGGCCATTATTTTTACATCACTTTTTTTCACTCAAAGACAATTTAGAAAAAGTAATTTACTGTAAATATGATACACATCCTTTGCTCATTTTCATTAATAGAACAAAAAATAGTCAGCATACAGAATTACTGAACACCCATTAACAATAACCACGAAACAGTTCGTGATACAGAAACCAGTCTAAAACACATGGTACCGGGCAAGTGTGTTTACTATAAGCTGGCTGCGGGGACTGCAGCCCCGATAGGCTCTGTACAAGTCAACTGCCCCTCACTCCACCGCCCACCGCGCTGAAATCCTTGCAGCCGGATGATAGCCCCGTTCTGCTTCGCACTCCTCGCCCGCGGACTTACTGTCAGTTCAGCCGATTAGTGGATCTTGGCAACGTAAGGGGCAATATTAAAATAATGATATAGAGGAAACAAAGTGTTACAAATTATATAAATATTTCAACTCTGCAGCTCTTATGGATGGGCCGCCACTGCCTACACAGTAATACTTAATACTTTCCTTACATGCATTTGTCATTTCCATGATTTTTCGTAACTGTGAGAATCTACCTGTATCTTTGAAGTCCCACCCGTGGCTCACTTTATGAAAAAGGTAAAGACGGTGGAGTTATTCGTGTACTTTATTGATGACTAAGGTGTGAGGACATATCCATGTGCTTTAACTAATCAACCTATGATCAGATATGACTAAATGGAACTATAGATCCTTACATTCTTACTATTGGCACTACATGGGGGTGAGTGATAAGATTCAAGCCCTCAAACTCAACCAAGACACTTGTTGGAAACAAAACACACTTATGCACTTCACAAATTCCTAGCATGTATCATCTGAAGTTTCCTGGACAAGGTTAGTATATTATCCTTTGGTAACAAATAGTGATTAGACTAGCAGCAAATCTAATGTACATCGGACGAACAATAAATATTTCTGCCACTATGTAGGAATATCTTTGACAAAACACAAAAAAGGTTTTCTGCATCTGAATGCACATCTGCCAGTCACTTAGATCTGATTGCGACATTTCCAAGCACAGCATTCCGAAGGTGGGCTATTTATAATAAAGCCATTGCAACTTACACTCAAGTAACCTGACGATTAGTAAGATTATTTTGAACTATCAGTAAAATATGCAACTGAAAATAACAAAAATGACAGTTGCTTAACACATCCAAAAATTAAATAACATTCCCCATACCAATGAAACAGATACAAAATGTTTTGGAAGTAATAAACTGAATAAAATTGTTAAACCAAAAAGACGTCACTGCCACCGTTTCGCTTGTTTGATGCGACAAGATTTTATTGCATTTACGCGCCGAGAGAGTTCACGTCATTCATCATGAGATGCTCATCATTGTATTACACAAGAGTGTGACTGCCCTTTGCCTCAAATGCACAATTAATATTCCTATCCTGGATACTATTCCAGTACAAAACAAATGTGCACGAGTTGTATTCATTTGCATTCTGACAGCAGAAAAAATCTTAATCATGATGGGGCAATAGTTCCTTTAATCTGGGTATGCAATGATACTTCTGCAGACTCTTCCGATAATAGGAAGACTTTGCAGTTGGGTTGTTGTTGTGAGCAGATGTGTTTGGGAAAGAGCTGTTAATAATGGGTTGCTACCTGGAGGACTACCAAGCCGGCGTGGGTACCTGGGCAGGGAGGACTTCGTGGAGTTCTGTACAAGGACAAGACAGATTTGGACATGGTGGAAGTTACTCAGGGAATACGATTCTGTGTGCAGCGGCTTTAGCTGTGCTGTTGATAATCAGCGGTGTGGAGGCTGAGAACATTTTGCAAGTTTTGTGTAGTTTGTGCGACAGAAACCTAAAATCTGGAACTCAATGCGACACGTGTGGACGGTGGTTTCACAACAGTTGTGGAAACGTAAAGGCTCAAATGGTGGACAGCAGGGGGATTGCAATTTAATATTCCAGTAAACAATTAGAAATTCGAATGTTTAAAAAGAGAAGGCATGTTTAGTAGCCGAAAATCTTGATGAAACAGTTAGAAGCCTTGAGAGTCTGGTGGTATGTGTACCAACCGCTTTCACAATTAATAACCATTCATTGTGTATTTGTGGGTTTCGTATGATTCTCAGGATAAACAGCGATCATTTTCTTAAATGGCATTAACCGATTGATCTTTGTAATGGTGAATTGTAGTGTTTTCCTTGCGGTACGGACAGAATTCTTGAATTTCCCGCAGATACAATGCGCTAACTCAGGCGAACCCTTCACCATTAGTACTAAAATCATTAGGAAAAGGCTAGCAGGGATGGGAAAAAGCAAATCAGTAGGGCCAGACTGCGTTTCTGGGGAAATTCTAAAACTGGGTGTGGAAGTCATGATTCCATACCTTGCGCGATTATTGGACGTAACAATTAATGCCACTATACCAAGGGAATTATCCGCGGTGGTCTAGCGGTTAGAACGCTGGCCTTGTAATCCTGGGGGTCTCGGGTTCGATTCCCGGCGGTGCCCGAATTTATAACTTGTGTTGGGCAAGGCCATGGTCTAGGCAACACGGAGTTTTTCTCCGTGGCATCCCAACAATTACTCCATTCACACACAGAAGAAGGCAATGGCAAACCACTTCTGGATCATCTGCCAAGAACGTATATGAACAGGTCCCAGTCCGAGAAAAGGATGGAAGGATCCTGTTCATATGGACCTGTCGTCAGACAGAACACTAAATGATAATAATAATAATAATAATAATAATACCAAGGGACTTGAAAAAAGCCATAGTGGTTCCTATTTACAAAGGAGGTGATCGATCAGTGGTCACAAATCTCAGACCGGTCAGTTTAACATCGGTGGTCTGCAAACAAATGGAACATGTTATAGCATCGTACCAGAGGAAAATCTGGGAGGAAAAGGATTGGTTATTCGAAGGTCAACATGGGTTCAGGCCGGGATATTCATGTGAAAGTCAAGTAATCACGGTTTGTCAGGACATTGCAGACACACTGGATAACGGAGGAAGGTTAGACGCGATTATAATCGATTTTTCGAAGGCCTTCGATTTAGTTCCTCACGATCGGCTGCTTACGAAAATTGCGGCCTCGGGCGTGGACTCGAGGATAGTCGTATGGGTAAGGGAATTCCTTTTGGGCTGAACGCAGAGAGTTAGAGTAGGAGGGCAATTATCAGAGGAAGTCAGAGTAACGTCAGGTGTACCGCAAGGAAGTGTATTGGGTCCGCTTCTGTTCCTCGCGTACGTAAATGATATTTGGAGGAACATTGAATCGACTATTACACTTTTTGCAGATGACTGTATAATATATAGGAAAATTATAAATAGTAAAGATATAGAAAAGATGCAGATGGATCTAAACAATCTGGGGGAGTGGGCGGTTGAAAATGATATGAAGATTAACCCAAGTAAAAGTAAGACAGTTAGTTTCACGAGAAGTCGGGCGAAGGAACCACTAACTATTCGTTACGGGACCAACTAATTCTGGAAGTGAGCAGTTGTAAATACTTGGGAATACTCTTAAGCAGCGATTTAAGCTGGGCTGATAAAGTAAATTATACGGTGAAGAAAGCCTGGAAGGCATTTCATTTTACAATGCGTGTTCTCAAAAAGGGAAATAGTAACACTAAAAGTCTAGCCTACACATCACTAGAGCGTCCGATTCTGGAATATGGGGTGGCGTGCTGGGATCCTTACAGGGAGGGGCAGATAAATGCGTTAGAACGGATGCAAAAGAAAGCATGTAAATTTGCATATCATAGGAGCGATTCGAACTGAGTAACCCTGGCACAGCGTAGAAAGATAGCACGTATATGTGCTGTCTTCAAAGCGTACACGGGCATGGAAAGCTATAGGTGACAGATTGCAAAGGCCATGCTATCTGAGCAGGGTCGATCATATTTGGAAAATTAGGAGCAGAAAGCAAAGGTCAGATATCGGAAAATATTCCTTTGTAAATAGGACCAACCAACTCTGGAACCGGCTACCTGCTGATGTTTTAGGGACTCTCTCCTGTAAACCAAGTACGTTTAGGAAGAAGGTTAGAAAAGTGATAAATGAGGTGAAGTGAAGGGAATACATGGGTGGGTGCAGTGGAGTGCGGTGAAGGGAGGTAAATCAGGGTGAAGATGGGAAGGCTTCATAAGTGTAGTCAAGTGAAGAGAAGGTCCTGATGAAATGTGAGTGCATCAGTCATGACATATGTAATTCATTACTGTTACTGTCTTGTGTCCATTTGGTATTAATTTTTAAGTTATCTAAATTAGGTCATCTGTTGTGTTTAAATACTTGTGCCTTATGGTTTTGTAATCTTATGAGTTGTTTTATTTTGTGTGATGTGTGTTGTTCTGTTGTGTCTTATTGTAGGATCACTGCCACCAGGTAAAAACCCATTTGCAGTCAAATAAATAATAATAATAATAATTTCTATTTGTCATTGTTGTTCCCATTGCATTTATAAAAATTTAAGCTTCAATTAAACAATAATTATTTGTTCAAGAGTTGTCATTACAACATGCTTTGGCGTCAGTGACCGTCTTCAGGTAACGGGGAACTGACAGCATGACGCACTGGTGCAACGTGCTCAATACACATTGTGGAACATTTTTACTTCATTTTCACAATTATCGTTTAGAGTGGCAGTACTGTTAATTAAATAACCAGGAAATAACTTCACCACCTGGAGCGGAGTCTGCTGTTATGCACAACCTTCAACTCCACAACAATGGCAGCTTTTGGGTTTGTCGACTTTTGGTCAGTGCAGTTGTGCCCTTTCTCCTTCTTATCGCCTAAAACTGACAATAACATTATAAATCTGATTCAAATACATTCTCATAAAAGCCCAACTACATTTATAATAAATAATTAATAATATCTAAACGTCTTGTCTTTAAAGGACTTAATATACTGAACAAAAGCACAAAAATAAATATTCGACAACGTCCATCACAGGCGTTTTCGGCTCTACTTAATATTTCGCAGTACAGTTAATTTCGCGACAAATAAATTACTACTCCTAGAGAACGAAATTTTTCGCCTTATTAAGGTGGAATTTTGTTCTGATCACTGTTTTAGTAACTGTATTTCCCCGAAAGTTAACAATAATTTTGTTAGGTTAAACTCAGTTCTCTTCCTGTAAACATCTTCTTATCAATTCAATTCAAAGCAAACTCATCCCTGTCGTAGGGGCGATGGGTTCAACAGTGCCCGGGCCCCTCAAAAATCGTCTTTAAAATTAAACAAGTATGAAAACACGACGTCATTTTTAAACAAATTGCAAAATTTACTTCAAGTCCTTCCTCATTACTTTTAAATTCATTTACTTTTACACAGAAAATATTTAATATTAATTATTGACTTCTTACAAATTATAACTTGGAGTAATTCAATTTGTAATTCTGTTACTACAAAGAATGTGTAAATATGAACCAACCAACCAACCAACCAAAAAGCTAACTGAGGGCGGAGGCCTGCGTAAGCGCAAGCATCGTCCCTACCTAGGTGAAACCATTCCTGCACACAAGGTGCATTGCTGGAAATGGTAAACGGTCTTAATATAAAAAAAAACGGAAATTTTGCTAACGCTAACGGGGTTTCGTCGTGGCGGGAGCCTCGACCATTCAAACTGGGATCTGTTGCTGCTGGTGGGAGTTTATCCCGTCAAGCAAGTTGTCCAAAGGTATTTGGTTGGTTGGATTTCTGGGGTTTGAACCCAGAAAGGGAGGGGCCGTTTCGGCTGAAGGCCTCTGCGGCATGGGGGGAAGATCACTTCTGCTGATGGCCTCCATGATCGGGGGGGGGGGGGGAAGGGTGGCGGGCCGTGCCCCTATTAAGTTATACCCTGGCATTCGCCTTACAACTGAGGAAAAGCACGGAAAACCTCAGTCAGGGTAGCCGAGTAGTCTAACCACTCGTTGTGCCGACTTGGCCGTCTTTTGGGGACGGCCTCGGTTGGCCTGCTGAACATCGAACACGTGCAACAATCTCGGCTGGCGTGCCATAAGGTTCATTTCTCTTTTCTTATGCACGCCTGAATGAACCGAATTGCACGCTCTTTACAAACTGTTGCGTCATACATGACGTCAGCATTGTATTGGTAGGGTCGATGCTTGCGCTTGCGCAGGACTCCGCCCTCAGTTAGCTTTTTGGTTGGCTTTCGTCAGTCTGCAACGAAAGGTGCTGTGAACAGGTGGTGGATAAAGTGTTTCTAAAACAAGATTCTTTTATATTCAGTGAAAACCTTTCCTGCAATCTTTCCGTTTAATTCTTTATTCAAATTTTGCTGCCTGGGACATGGAGGTCTCCTGCTCTTCACAATTGGTAAGACAAGAGATTCCTACTTATTATTAATATTATTATTTCATTTTGCATTTGTAATTGTCTGTGTTAGAGCCGGCGTAGCTCAGTCGGTACAGTGGCCGGCTACGGACTGGGCGACCGGGGTTCGATCCCCGACGGGGGCAGAGGATTTTTCCTCTAGCCTCTGCGTCCAGACCGGCTCTGGGGCCCACCCCGCTTCGTATCCAATGGGTACCGTGGTCCTTTCGCGGGGGTAAAGCCGGCCGGGGCGTGATGCTGACCACTCACCCCCATCTAGTGCTGAGGTCAAGAATGAGTAGGAGCTATACCTCCACTCCCCCCCCCCCCCAAGCTACATGGCGTATAGTGGGGCAGCTTTACTTTACTTTAATTGTCTATGTTATCTTGAGGGATTGTATGTCATTTTTAAGAATTCAAATGCTAGCAGCAACACACGCCGGCCACATCAACGAAGTTACTTGAATTCCGGCTAAGCTAAACAACTGATAGGGACTTATGACTGGGTCACGTGTCACATTGAGACATTGTTAAAGGTTGTACTGGCAGCACTGTTAATTAAATAAGCAAATAACTTCATCACCTGGAGCGGAGTCTGTCGCCAAACTAAACTTATGGTAAGCAAACAATTAATATCTCTTCATTAAAAAACTTAATATACTGAACAAAAGCACAAAAATAAATATTCGACAACGTCCATCACAGGCGTTTTCGGCTCTACTTAATATTTCGCAGTACAGTTAATTTCGCGACAAATAAATTACTACTCCTAGAGAACGAAATTTTTCGCCTTGTCAACTTGGAAGTTTATTCTGATCCCTGTTTTAGTAATTGTATTTCCCAGTAAGTTAAGAATAATTTTATTTGGATAAACTCATCTCACTTCCCTGTTAACATCTTCTTATCAATTCAATTCAAAGCAAACAATTACTTACCCCAGATCGAAAGCAGCTGAAACATTAATTCGTTCTTGATATGCAGACAATTAAAACAAATCACTTCAACGAACAGCGGATTCACAGAGACGGACGGATCGAATCGCAAATTCTCTATAAACAGCCAAACCACAACTGACAACAACACAACACTCGCAGGTCAGAATCCTCAGAAGGAATAAAGACATTTTGGTGAGGGAATCCTGTAACTACACAGAAAGAAAGAATTTACCAATAAACTGATTACCAGGTAGCAGAATGCACACTGCTACACTGAATTATTAAAACTAATATTTTCATCGCAGGTAGTAGTTCAGTGGCGAGCTCCTGTCTTCTGCTGATTGTCTCTGCAGCTGGTGCCACAGTTCGATTTTCGTTCCTTGCTGCTCCTCTGACCACTTTCTCAAATTATACTTCGACCCAGAAGTTAACGTTGAGTAATAGAGCATTAAATCACGTGTTCCCAACAGAACTAAAGTCATCTTGTGGCTAAATAAAAAAATAATGCACATGTAAACTGTGGGCATGTATGAAGAATACAATTCTCAGGTAACATATTAGCGAACATAGACATATGCTTATATTGCATTCATCACGTTAAAGAGCAAATGAGCATAAGAAAAAGTCATTTGTCTTTTATCTTTGATTACGCTTAGTCCAGCAAATTGGTAAGTTGCTAATATTCCGTCCCAGTCAGAGGACACGCACAAAACGTCGGAACAATTTATTATTCTCACGGTCAGGAAATGTTAGCCCCACGCCCAACCCGCAAGTCGGAGGATCACCCCTTGTCGGCTGTATGCGAATGCGTATTCGAAACACTCCCTATCTGGCGGCCATAGTCAATCGTGATCCTGGTTTTGTGTGGACTACGGGGCGAAGTTCCCGCCCTCTCTGCAGCCAGTCTGTTTCTGGGGCCACCTAGTCTGCTATCCCCTGACCACCGAGGATCAAGCAGGACGAAGCGTGAAGATAACGCTTGGGCACAGGAACAATTATCGCATCAACGAATTATCTGAGGCAGAATCAGAATCAGTTAGTAGGAAAACTCAGGGAAATGACAAATGCATGTAAGGAAAGTATTAAGTATTACTGTGTAGGTTTGGAAATTCAGGTGTTGATCAACACTGCTTCAGGCTCATTCAGACTCTGCATAAAAGGCAAGAAGTAATTTTAGTTTGTGGATATATTACCCCTACAGGAACAGAAATCAAATTTTTATAATGTTGTTTCTCCTGTGGGGTGGTTAGCAGCAACTTTGAAGTAACCATGTCACTTCACAGTCTTACTTTCAAAATTACAAAGCAGTTCAGCAGAAATATGTTCAGAACAATATGTTTAATATTTGTAGAATGAATGATGTATTTGCATGGCAGCCTTCCAGAGGGAACCCAGCTGTCATAATCCTGAACATGGAACTACAATCCATGATCAGACGCATTTAAAAAAGGTTTACTTCCTGACAAGGATCTGTGCTCTGGCAATGAAGATAATTTAAGCAGGATGCAATAACTACTGTAATGACTGGCAAGTAAAGTAAAGTTATCCCGCTACACGCTATGTAGGCACTTGGGGGAGAGGTAGTATAGATCCAACTAATTCTTAATCTTATAGGCCATGAAGCTCTTCATTGTGCAATTCTCTGTGTGATACATTCCCCTTCCATTTAGGCCCAAATATTTTCCTCAAAGAACTGTTCTGAAAGGCCCTCAATCAATTTTCCTCAAAGTGAGAGACCAAGTTCCACACCCATACAGCACAACTTGCAAAATTACAAATCAATTATGAAGGGGCCAGTAACAGAGGAACTCTCCATCTGACCCAACTGAGTAAGTGCTCTTCCCCACTTTATAAACTAATGAAGTAAGTAGATGCAGCTTCAGAAAGGCAGTGTTATTTTTAAAAACACAGACGATTGACACAGTCAAAGAATTTAGTGTTCTTGATGCCAAAATTACACTTTTGAGTACTTTAGTCTTTGTAATTATATTAGGAGTTGGAACAAAACATTTTGGACTGAATAATAGCAATCATTCTCTGAATTTAATCTTCTATGGATTTCATCATGAATTGCCCTACTGACTTCTTAGTGTAATATATATTATTAGAGAGTAAAAATTATGTAGCCCTGCGTTATGCAGTTTTCTCATGTCCACTAGCATTCAGCTTTCTCTTGTATGACGAGTCTGTCGCCGTGATTGAGTGGCAACTTCTCCGACAACTCCGTACTGCGTGTAGGCTAGTGGATGTCTTGCAGGGGCACCCAGTCTCTGAAGACGTAAGAGAAGTAGGATTTGAGGTTCTCACCGCGGCGAGAATGAAGATGGCTCTGTTCTGGGCTGTAACTAGGTGTAGTATGGTAAAATGTTACCAACATTTCAGAGGTACTTACTGCTTCCACTATCTTCCAGCTTCACAAGCTACTCATTGCCTTTACTATAAGGACAAGTATTTTTGAAACGTCGGTAAACTTTTACCAAGACGCACGGCGTTACAACCCAAAAGTCAGCCATTTTCACAGAAGAGAAGACTTGTGAAGTATGCCAAAGTTTTAACTTTTCTTCTTTAAAGCGCTTGCTACGGGGAAAAAATATCGCTGGCCCAGTGTATGTTGTGCATCAACCGACTAAGAGCCAGTTACTGGTTTGTAAGTCATTGAAGTGGAGTACAGTCATGTTCAGAACTGGAGGCACAGATTTAGGCATCGGGTTAAGGGAAAGAGGTACGCTGGAACGCAGAAGGTCACCTATTCGAACACTTGCTGTAGTGTGAATTAAAGACTGACGTTTTAGACTAAGAGTGTATAATGTCTGTTATGCGGGACTGCGTCTGACAGTAAGTACCATACTGCGAAGACTAGTTTAAGGGGCCGTGTTGAACCCAAGGGCCCAACTCCTGGAACTATTTTTGGTAACTAATACCCAGTTTTCGTTATCTTTAACAATACTTATCTAGAAATGAGAAAGTACCACAGCATATGCTTATATATGAATGTTATTGAAGTCTGCACATATTATTATAGCGTTAATTTATGGAGCATCTTGTATTTGACACAACGTCTACCTGGAAAAACTTAAATTTTACATTAGTGCTTTTAAAAGCCAATAGCATTTGTGCCAATTGTACGTAAAACAACAAACGAGATATGAATCGAATTTTCATTTCAGACCCTTCGTAGTAAAGAAAATAAATGAACGTAGTAAATAGTAACGAATTAACAATTAATTTCACGGTTCTATTTACAAGTCGTATTGGGCCTGATGCGTCCCACGGACCGATATTTGGACAACACTGATCTCTACCTATTGTTGATGTCAGCGTTCGTAGTTTTTTAAATTCTGTTTCTGAATTAAAAATTAATATGTCAGCGAAAGACGTTCTTAGACCTCATATGACCTTACCCGGTCCGTCATTTCAGTACTCGTATTTATTTGGCAGAATAAAACAGAATGGTGGAAGATGTTTTAAGGTAGCCTGTTCCCGACGACAGGCACATACTACGGAACTACGGATCGTATTACCCGTGGTGTGCAGGATGTGTTGGAAGCCAGGGGATCTGAAGGGAGAAATGTAGTGGGGTGTGGTCAGAATTCCGTCTGCATGAAACTGTCTGCAATGTTTATAATTTCACTAAATGTGTTCGTGAAAGGGCGAAACCTTCTGTCAATGCATAGTAGTGTTTCCATGGAGTACACCATACTTGTCAGGATATTATAAAATTTCGGATCATGCATTCCCGCAATATTTTTGCTTCTGAACGATCTCCTTATTCGTTTCGTTACAGACGGGAATTTGAGACAAAAGTTCTTGGTTTAGTCTTCCGGTGTCATGAATTTCTTACGGAGTTTTACGCTGATCCGTTACTGAGAGAAACTGATAAAGTTGAATGCTGCCCGGCTCCCGGAAATGATAAAATATTGTTATATTATTGGTGGTGAGTCATGCAGTTCTAGCTGGAGGCCGGCAAGTGACAGTCATTGAACGCACTGTATAAGAACACAAACGGACACAGTCACGGAAGGCGAGCCAGTTGTTTGTTAGCTATTCGTCGTTTTTCATCACCAGTAACTATACCGTCATTGAAGGACCTTTTGCCGCCTCATACACGGGAGATTTCTTAATCTTTTTAAACATTGCTAGGAAGCCTTGGATGAATGATCAGCCCATCGCAAGGCCAGGACAGGACAGCACAACAGAGAAAGACGCAGACTAGCAACCATCCATACCTTGAGCGGGATTCGAACCCACGATCCCAGTATCCGAGTGATCAAGGCCCATGCCTCCAGAACACTGGCATTTTTTCTTGTTTTAATATTTTAAAATGGTTACATTTCGCGTAAGTTTTTAAACTGTTATCGTAGGCTGCGCGGTGTCGCCGTCACCCGTGGCCTGGGACTGAGGTCAATCTCCCATACGTCACAAGAAGCAGGTTTGCTTCAGGCGAGCCTTAATGAACCTCTCTTACCCGGTACGGAGAAAGTAGTATTAATTTACTCGTAGAAGCTTTCAACGTCAAACAATTTCATTTGTGAAGATGAATTTAACTTTGTCTTTAAAATTCTTTTTACCCTTCCCCCAGTCACGAGTGGGTGCGTTTTAAACTCCGTTGTTCCAATTACCGGGAACTGCGAGTAGAATAGACCGACCCCCTTTGCCTGTGAAGGAATTGGCAGTCGACAAGAGATACTACATGTTCTGGTGGGTTATATAAAGAGTGGCCGTGAAAAATTGCACTGTTTCTACCCTCACTGAAGTGTCCATGCTTTTCCTCAGTTGTAATACAAATGTCAGTGTATAATTCGAAAGAAGGAGGTCCCACCTGTCCCAGTGGTTGAGGCGAAAAGCCAGAATGATTCTTCCTGAAGCCGTAGGGGTTTTCAGTCAACCATTCTGGGTTTAACTCATAGACACCCATCGACCTAAAGTTCTTTTAGTAGGAGGGCGAGTTACCTAATGGGGGTCATCCTCGCACAAGTAACATCAGCCCGTGGTCTGAGCATGTCAAGGCCTTCAGCCAAGACAAAAATATCCAGTTATAATTTACAAGGCACTGTTTACCAATTCCACCTATGCGAATGGTCTAAGCTAGGGAATTTTAGCTTCTTGGCTGGCTGATTCGTGGCACTTGTAGAATAATACTGGATTTCTATAACAATCCAAATTAGCTCAAATCAGTATTTAATTTTTACTCTGCAATGTATCTGTTTTGTTTTCAAAGTAATCGGAACGTTATTTAACAATTCCACAGACCTATCTGACATTTAATCAAATATCCATATGCAATTTTAACAGTACTTGGACGTCAATATTATAGCCGCTCATTGACGAATTTTAATAAAATTTCATATGTCAGCATGCAACGGGAGAGATGAATTAATACCCCTTCTATGAATATATTTTAAATTGTATTGTGGGGACAAAACTAGCGTTGTTCAGCGCAGGGATAGGTTTTAAAAGTATATTAAGCTTATATAGAGTGGACGGATCACGTTGTGAGCTGAACAGTAAAATTTGTTCCTGGCAGGTAAAAATAATATGAGTTAATTTACAAACCCTTAAATCCTGGGAAGTATAAAATGCATCAGATTAGTGGCAAGTACTTTTAGTAATTATTTTGTGATTAGTTCATGAACCTATATCAACTGAAATAGTGCTGAAACAGCGCCGATTTGGAAATTAGGTTTATTTTGGAGTTTCTATGAAAAAAGACTTTATTTCAAAAAGTTTTTTGTAGTTAGTATTGTCATCTTTTACGTTAAACCTGCACGCATATGTAGATAATACCATGCGACAAAAAAACTATTAGTGAATGGCAGGGGTTCCTAAATGTTGGGTCGCGAGAACGTTTTGATGGTTCGCGTTGCGAAATTCAAAGCATAATTTTTTGCATTGCTAATGATTTAGTCAAGTAAATGTTACCAACGAATTTTTAAGTTTATTTTTGTATTTGTAAATGCACTTTTATTCACACAACAATAAATAAAATATAACACTGGCGTATTAACAAAAAAATATATTTAATTTGTCCCTAATTGAAAAACTGTGGGTCGTCAGGCAGAAGAATTTTTAAATGCTGGCTCGCAAACAACCACGCTTATGTATCGCTGGTCTAGAGCAGTGGTATTCAACCTGGGGTATGCTTACCCCCGGGGGTACGCGAAAACATCTTATGGGGTACGTGAAATTTAAAAAAAAACATATTATTTTATGACAAACACTGAATAATCAGTAATGTAATTTATTTAATTTATTTTAGATGTAGATTATATACTACGTATAACTTGAATTATACACCAACAACTTTGGGGGTACAAAATTGAAGAGAAATTATATCTGGGGGTACGCGAACAAAAAAGGCTGATTACCACTGGTCTAGAGGAATATGAGTGGTGAAATTTTCGTTTTTTTTTCTGTCTACGCTGCTGTACTTTTAAAATAAAAACATTTATATATTTTTGTCTTATATTTTGTATAAGTAAACCACACACAACTGTAGCTGTATTTCTGCGTTGCAATACATGTAAATGCATTCATTTGAAATTGAATTGTAAAAAATGAATTTCAGATGTTGGGATGGTTTTTAAGGATTTTCCAAAAAAAGTTTAAAATTGGATTTACTATGTCGGTTTCCTCAGAAACCGCTCAGTTTTGAATAGTGTAATGGAATTTTAGAGACTGTTGTAGGTACAAAAGTGTCTTGTCACACATATGGAAAGACCTGAATAAATCAGAAATACACTCAGCGAAACACGAATTACCGGTTGAACTAACTCTTCGCATGAATGAGATGACTCGGGATAAATGTAACGCGTATGCTCGAATGAATGATCAGTGTTTGGTTGGAGTCACTGACGAAGGCAGCCGGTCTCTGCTTGTTTAGAGAATCTGACGAATTGTGTTGCTTCTCCGCTGAGGTAGCTCACGCGGTCGGATGTGGGGGAATTGAATCCGGCCAACAGTCCGACCGTCGCCTGCGAAATCAGATCATCGGCCGACGTCCCTAGGGCCCGCTCTGTCTGCTGTCACAAAAATGTCAGTAGTTGCTTCTCAAAGCACTGACCTTCGCTCGTTATACTATTTTCTTTCTTTTTACGACAGAAATTTCATGTAAGGACAAGACAACAGACGTAATGTTCATCTTGAGATGTCAGGGGTGACAAAGATGCTGTTAACCCTCTTGAAATACCTGCAAAATAGTCTTGATTAAATAAAACAGTCACGTAAAGAAAATTGTGTGTTAAGCATTTTGATAACGATGCAGTGGTCTTTGTGTTGGAAACAATGATTTGTTTCACAACTTTATAACCCGATTGTAGGCCTTCTGAATTTTACAGAAGTCATATAAGGAGGCAGATTAAATTTTGTCTGTAGGTGAAACTTTTGAATAACTATTGTTAAAGGCCAGTAAATCGGCAGGTTTTAATCAAAACTCATGAATTACGTCACAAAATTTTATTTTACACTCGGATGGACAGATGATGACGGCGTCTGAGGCCACCAAAACAAAACGGACTACGAGAATCATGACTTCAGCCGAACGCAGAAGCCACCAATTCCCACCACAGGCGCCACTATAGACTCTCCTACGTTTTGACGAGAAAACGTCTTTAAAATCGATGCCGGGTGTGGGGAGGCAATCGCGCCCAAATGAGCGACAGTTTCTGTCGAAGTAATTTCAAACTTCAATAACTCGGCTAAAAATAGACATAGCGCCGCCATCTTAGTCTCGTTTTAAAGAGGAAGGATGAAAGTTTGCGCCAGTATCGTTCCGACATTCGTGGCGGCCGAACGTCGCGAACTGCGCACGCGCAAAGTGAACCCACAATATTCGACTTTCCGGATTCGACACGTGTCCATAAACTGGATCATATCTCAGAGACTAATTATCCGATCCGAGTGAACCAAGTGTTGTTTTGAAGAGGAGTGTATATGTTACAACTCATCCTGGCCTCCAAGTGTGTATCTCAAAAACTCAAAAAGATACGAGGCTGTGAATTTGAAAAAGTTTGAAAATTTACCGATTTTCTTAAAATGTCGCGATATATGAGGGCAAAGTACAGCCAAAATTACCAAAATCGGGCACGAATGCGTAGAGCACAAAATTCCAAAGAGAAGGACACCGAAAACGCCGGGCCCGGACCCAAAACCAACGCGCAGCACCGCCGCGAATATAGGCAACGTAAGCGAGCTCTGACAACTCAGGCGGCATCTGACGAGCCTGGGTCAAGTATGGATGTGTACCAATTAAGAAATAATCATTTATAAAAATGATTATATTTACAATATCCCTAAGTTAAACTATTAATTATTAACTAATATTTTCGTTAAGAAAAAAGAATATAAAGAACATTTATGAATTTGTTCTTCATATGTAATAGAAAGGTATAGTTCGATAGATGAAATTTTGAATTTTTCTTTTGTTTTGTTTATTAGATGAAAGTGTTGTTTTGAAGAGGAGTGTATATGTTACAACTCAACCTGGGCTCCCAGTGTGTATCTCAAAAACTCAAAAAGATACGAGGCTGTGAATTTGAAGACAAAAATTTTGTTTAATTTTAATATACTATACACGATTGACGTTTTCACGAAAATAACTGCGGCAGTGTCCGACACTGCATATCAATGTTTTTTTTTGTTACCAGTGTCGCTACTGGTGTTATTTCCTCGGAACTAAAGCGGCCGGAGTGTGCTGCTAATCGCTCGGCCTCGATCTAGTGTCTGAGCTAAGAATGCGTCCACATATACCTCCATTATATGCAAGGTAGGGACCAGATTACTTACTGAGCTCACTAGTGCTGAGGATAGTTGCGCTCGGCACGGCCTGGTCGGTGCACGGAACGGCCAGGTAGAACGGGTGGAGGTGCGCGCGCAGTGCTTATCACCTTGTTCTTCACCCCCGCGCCAAGAGCTCGCAAGTTACTATTCGTTTAAATGGCGAGGTTCTTTGTTAAACACTTGGTATAACGTTACCTTTCGCCTTTACCATTACTAGTATTGTAATGAAGTCGCAACACTTGCAGGATGGCAGTATGCTGAAGTACCGATCCACTACAGCTGTTCCCCTTCAGTCTTTGTACCCCTGTCCACTTACACTGCGATTCGAGCACTCTCTGTTGACAGATAAAGGAACGTAATATGAAGCGTTCTGTTTGATGTTTCATTAGATTTTTCATTTCCTATTTGACCGCTCGTCGAAAGGTCAGTGTGACTCATCGATACTTTAACGACTGTCGTTTGTTTTATAGTGTGTCTCGAAAGCGCTTAGCTGCTGCTAATTTGCGTGTGATACGAACCTCAACCAGTTCAACCCATTCAGCATTTCTAAAAGATGTTGTGTATCAATATTTTATATATCCGTTTCGGTCTTAATGGTTTGTTTGGAAGATATTTTCCTCTCAAAGCAAAGTATTTCTGCCATGTTTTATTACTGTAGTTCTAATTAGTAAATTACACACGTGAAATTTTCCGGTCACGAAAGTTGTTGTTTTACCAAGAGTCGTACTGATTAAGTCGTGAATACAAATTATTGTTCAGCCTTGAATATGGAGACACTGTGTTACTCCTAAATATTGGTATTGATACGGGCTCGTGAGTGACCGTTGCTGAAGGGTTGCCAACGGACGCACTGACTCACGCTATTAAATCTAAAAAAAAAAATCACGGGGATGGAGGCCAGTTGTCAGGGATTCGCACTTCGGCCGAGGCTGTCCTAAAGCAAGTGTTCTCAGAGGTCCGCGATGAGACTCGAGGAACGCTGATTGTGATGCCACCTGCATCCCAATCTTGGAAATACAATTACCAAGAAGCATTAAGGTGTCAAAACGGATAATAGCTTCGTTCGTAGTATTAATGCTTGGCTGCCAGAATGTTCTCGTTAAAGCGAATCGGCTTCCAGATCACTTCCTTCGGCGACCTCTTTATCGAAAGGAACGTAGTCTATTATAGTCGTATAGCGGAAACCCGTTACAGCGTTTGAATAAACTTCCTTATAACGAACATTATCTCCTCTTTATACGTTACAACGTACCTTGATTTTCAATCAGTGGCTTAGCGATATGCCAATATTACAATCAATCACATATGTCAAGGTTGCGCGAGTTGAATAATGTAATACACTTTATATTGACCGACGTTTCAAATGAATTTAATGCCACCATCCTCAGGGTGATAACAGCAAGCGGAAATGTGACAGAAAAAGAAGTTGATTGGTTCTTTTATCTTTACTTGAAAATATTCAATTATTTTATTTCTGTATATCTAATTGTCGCAGGAATTATTTAACCTAGCAAGGGATGATATCTTGCGCCTGCACAAGGCTTCGCCTCCAGTTAACTTTTGATTGGTTCGTGACAATCTGTGTAAAGAATCTGATAGAGCATCATAAGGCCATGCGACAACCCCGAACGAAGCACTACGATGTTTTCTCCAAACTCTTACCTAACCAAAATATACTTTTTGTTGTGTGATCTATGTAACCTGAGAATCTACCAAATTCACAGACTCCACACGCAAATGAAGCAACGTTTGAGTCACTTTTGACGCTGCTAACTTGTCTGCTCCCACCAGCGGAAGTGGGCCGAACGCGATGTATGACGTAGTTTTCAGTTTAATAGAACGCTGCCTGGCGCTCAAAGTACGTACTTGATGGTCCCTCAGTTTTCGAAATTCAGGGCTGACACCACCAACGACAAGAAACACAAGTTCGACCGCTAGAACAGATTAGGCAAGACGGAGGCTAAAGCAGTTTGAATAATTTTGTCATGTAGGGGAGATAGGGATCATGTTGGTCTACTTGTTGCAATAAAACTGTGGCCATGAACACAGCGATAACTGAAGGGCAGAATTACAATCACGAACACTAACTTCGCCTTTCTCATTCTTCTACTTTTTGGGTGGGAGCTGTGTTTTTATTCTCGTGTAGGATTTGAGGTTTTCATCTTCATCGGTTTTATTCTCGTTTGCAGAGGATTTCCATATTCACTTTAACTATGTCAAAATCGACCTCTGGTGTTCTTTTATTTTAAAATTAAATTGTATTTGGACTATCGACTAGCTCTACGTCTTAACCTATTTATCTTATTACCGAAATTAGACTTAAAATTCGGTTGGTGCGTTCGGAAAATATATCTGCTTTACAAATAAAGATAACTCACTAATATATCTTACCGCTATTTATTTTGGAGTGTGATGAAAGTAACAAATTGATCTGAAAAGGTTGAGGAACACGTTCAAGGACATTCTTACAGAAGTAAACACTTAACTGCTTCTTAAGGCCTGTTGCTTGGTTCAGTTTGATCCGTTGTGTTTCAATGTTAAATCTCCTGACATTCTGAAAGAAACAACTATTGTCAACAAGTAATTTATTTATAAGTTATGTGAAACGAAATTACTGAACTCTTTGTTATTCTTAAAAACTTTTTAGGAGAATCTGAAATTTCATTTCAAAATGATCTGCTCTAAAACACTGTTTCCCGATACATGTTAATTCAATATAAGATATTATTTTAGGTTGTGACGCCTTGCAGACTCGAAGGTTGTTACTAAAGCATCGAGTCTGTATTGCGTTACAACTAAGAAGAACAACATCGAAATCTTCACCACCACGAGAACCTCAAATTTTTACAAATAAACGTAAATTACATCACAAATCTGATTTTCTACATGTAGTACTTGTCAGTATGAATCTAGGACTCTCAGGCTGTCATTTCCCAAGAATTTATAATCTAGAATTCGTACAAATTACGTACTTCCTCGTGTGTGCTACATGTTTCGATGTCATGTCCATCTAACCTTCATCAACTTAACAATTTTAGGTGTACAGTATATATTATGAAGCCTCTTATAATGTAATATTCTCAATTATCCTGTTACTTTTTCTGTCTGAGATCAACACAATCTCCTCAGCTTTATTCTAAAAAAAATCCTCAACCCACGTTCGCCTTCATTTACAACAACGGAACATTTAACTCTGTAATCCGATGGATAATTTGCTCTGTTCATTTCATTTATAAGTATCGAGAGCGGTGCTTGACAAGAAGAGTGCTTGGTATCATGTAGCGAGTTGTCAGGAACACGTCTATGTACTTTTAAAAAAACAGATTAACACGAAAAGTTGAAGTCTACGTCGCGTGTATCTGATCTTTTAATTTCCGGCACGTCAGAAGTTGCCATTCTAGATATTACATGTATGAATATATCATTAATAGCAGCTAATTTTGCCACACGAATTTCTTCACGTTTTCTTATCGGATTGAATTTTCAACAATTTTTTCAGAATTGCGAAATAGAAATAAGATAACAGTGGAGTCTTCTAGGCCTAACCTGTTGCAGTTTAGACTGCTAACATATTTCAAATACATTATTCGCGACTTTGTATACATTGTTGGTTCTGACAGTTTTTATATTAGTAAAATTTACAAGTACAAAGCGAATACACGGTTTAAAATACAAGGCATACACAACTTGAATGTTTGAGGCGAATGTAAAAATGGGTTCTGCACAGTAAGGTAATGAAAAAATTCAAATGGATGTGGGTCAGGAAAAGCCTCCTAACCTAGTTACAGCCGTCTTCATCTCCTGAAATTTCAAATTCGGCGCCAAACTTTCGTTGTTGTCCGTCTTCGGTCGGAGCGACGCCGACCAGAAAAGGCCATAGACAAAGAATATGGCGTTACCAAATGACACACGGCAAAGTGAGATAAACTTTTGACGATACATTTCACTTTTAACAGTGGCAAAGATTCGAGTCCCGACCCTATTTTAATTTACAACACCCAAACTCCGCATCTCTGTCTTTTATGTTTGTGTTACTCATGGTGATCGTTGGTAACACTACACTGGATAGATTTTTGTCTGTAGAAACACTTAAAACCTTCGCTCATTCTACTCCACTCAAGCACGTAGCAGTTCTGATGGCACCGTGTTGAAGAAGGCCGTCTGAGTACGTGCTCGGTGCTGCGTTGTAGCTCGAGGATGGCATTTTAAGTGCTTGGTACGAAATTTCAGAAGCTTTGTTATTTAATGCCAAACTCCGAGCGTTAAGGAGGAGACGTAGCAGACATATGACGCCACGTCACTAAATCAGGAAAATAAAAGATGTCTAATTCGGAAATGGGACTTTTCAATAAATATTATATCGGAGTGTAGAACGCACCATTGTACCAGAATATTAAGTTACATTCAGTCTATACGAAAATGACCCCTTTTAATATAATATTTTAAAATATTTACAGTAAAACTTATAGATAGAAGATAGCCATTTTAAAATTCACATCCATGGAAACATTAACTCCTACAAAATTATATATATTGTTAGTTTTAATTATATTTATGGCTTATTATATTTACGTGCCATTTTTACATTGAGTCGTTTGTTGAACATTAAGAAGTTCGATTAGAGTTTCGTGTAAACTTCATTCATATCGGACAGATGAGAAAAACGTAATTAATGAAATCGTTTGATAATGTTCTGTGCAAGACTTGCAATACGAAATCCTATCGAAAGCCATTAAACTGTTTTGGGTGATAAACAGCCTTACAAACATGACTTCTGCTTTACGCAACTTATGTTAATAATGCATAAACTGTGGGAATCTGATTTTGTGTTCCTTCACAACGTGATCGTAGATGCCTGTTGGTAACGAGACTATATCAAGATCGTTAACCCTGGAGTGTAATGTTGAGGTCAATAGATAATCCTCAATGTATTAAGTTTCTCGCGGTGAAGGCAAACTACAGCAACGGATAGGAATATTATGATAGTCAATTGTTCTATTATGTACGGTGGCTGTAACTGTGAACTCCACCGTACAACGAAATGAACAGCTAAGTGCGAGTTTTACTCCTGTGAATAACAGCATCTAGTGCAGTCATCTTGTCAATTACCTTTTATTTTAATTATGAAATTTGCTCAAACCATTTGACTAAATGTATTAATTTCCCTGATGCTACTGATGATGACCTCTTGAGGTCGAAACGCGTATGGCAATAGTGTCCATTATAGTGTTAATAGTTGTTGGTTTGTTCACTCTATATTATTTTAAATATATTATGTATAGGGCACTGTTACAGGTTACAAAGACATATATAGCATTTATGGTCATATGAACCCTTTTTCGGTGTGTTCCCATCCTTAAGGAGTGTCTGCTAAAATCAATTTGCCCGTTTGTCTGTCTGTCAGTACACACAAAGAACTCTAAAAACAATTTGCTTAAAGTCATTTGAAAGATACTCGTGCCATTTACATTTTAATTTACGTCTAATAACGTCGTTGCTAAAATCATACAGATGGCTCTGAGTAAGTAAATGTATATTCCGACCAGATCGACGTTTGTTTTAGCGTATTAATTCCGCACAAGTATAGTGAGGTCAAGCCCTGTATCACAGTTTCCATGGTAACTCTCGCAAGCAAGAAAAGCACGATGGTGTCTGTGTTTCTGTTCAGGACCCATTGTCGGGCATGTCATAATTATAACTCGTCGGATGTCCACCAGAGCGGAGCAGCAGTAGATAGGTTTTTTTTACCGAAGTGTATTGTGCTGCTCGGCATCTAGCTAAAGAAACCCTTATAAGGGGAAGTGCTGTTACTGCTGCTTAACCTAGTCCCCCATCCGGTATAATTTTATGTTACTGTTCCGTTTTTATCAAAGAATAATATATCAGTTATATTATGTTTTGCAGCGGTAACCGTTTTGAGCGTCGTATTGGTTGATATTTATTACATAAACAATGATAAATGCTATAGATACTACTTAAATTCTGTCTGTTTGCACGGACTTGGGGTGGGTGCATGTTTACTGTAACAGCGCGTTAGCCAGCAGATGCACTGACTACCTATCCTTTGTGTTGTGTGAGACGTAGCAGTAGTGCCACGTAGCGGTAGTTTCTGTCAAATCAGAAGTGTTAAAAACAGTTTGCTTGCCCGTGAGTGCTGAGGTCTATAATGCGTGAACATTTAACTCTGCTTAGTGATTACTGAACATGGATTGTTATTTATTTATTTGTGGTTTATTTAACGACGCTTATCAGCAGCTCAGACTGTATAGCGTCGAATGATAGGATGATAGTGAATTGGAAGGGATGTAAAAGGAAGCGGTCGTTGCCTAATTTAAGGTACTATTTTGATATTTTCCTGGAAGGACTGAGGAAAACCACCGGTCTCAGAGCCGAGATTTGAATCCTGTATCTCGCAAGTGTGAATCACTCGACCACAAAGTTCGGTAACATGGCTTTTTGCGTGAGCAAAGTGGAACGTTAGTTTTTAATTAATTATTAATTTAACGGGATAACGATAATGATCTTCTGGGTTGTTGCGCCGTGTGGTCTTGGGTTCGAAAACAATGTTTTAAGCCCTGGTAAAGCAGGCAGCATACTCTTCCGAAACCTTGGGTACAATCCAAAGATCACACAACGCAACAATCCAGAAAACGACAACTTTAACGCAGATCACCTTAAAAGTATACAATATTTAACGGGGCTTCGTCATCAGAATTAGTTATATATCATCTATCCTCCCACATCCTTCCCGATACACCATTCGGTCAGCTTGTCGTCTCTCATGCAAGTCAGATTCTTGAAAGAAACTGAAAGTCTATATGAATGACCATGCTAATGCAAAAGTTGTAAAATTGTATGGAAGATAAGAGTTGAAGGCGATCGGATTTTGCTAGCCCAGGACAGGGACCGGTGGAGGGCTTTGGTTAGTTCTGTGATGAACCTTCGAGTTCCCTAAACCATCTAGTTCGTTAGTTCGTTAGTGTTTAGAATACAAACGACTCATGTCCAGTAGTTAATTTTTGAACATCCTGTAGGCGAGGTTCAGGACTCGCATAGGGATGAGTGACAACTCCATCAATTTGTCCAGAAAAGTGCTTCAAAGAGTAAGAACTTTGCGTTGTGACGTCGTGCTGTGGACGGGAAGCAGAACTCGTGTAACAATTCGCTCCGGTGTTCACTTTCCTATAGAACTGGGCTCCTCAACTACTACATAAAACGAAGCGGCACGTCATCTGATGAGTAAGTATATACGATTGCTAAGTAATATGTTGTGAGAATATCAGTGTCTTTTTGTGTCTCAGGTATGTAAAGAAGGTTTTAACAAACTGGTGGAAACATTTTATGGAATCATCTAGAAATACACTATTATGCAATGAAGTTGACCGTGTCCATAATTATAAATTCGAAAGTATAATAACCTTCTTCATTGCGTTCATGTGAATGTTTATTAGAGGCATGTAAACGAACTACTTGTCTTCCTCGAAAAGTTTATATTACTCAGTCAGGTCAATAAATTCCTTTCCATTAACGAATCCGAAGTTACAGAACCCACTCAGCAAATCATCTGCTCTTTATGCCATAAATCCAACTGCTTGGAAATTCGCTAACTCACCCTCTCTATTTACTCATTAGGTCTACCATACGTTCTCTCCCATTTTAGTTCATTATACAGAAAGACACGTAATTAATCACCTGTAGGAAAACGCTGGAGTATTCGTGACGATTTTAATGATCTCTTGGCTGTAATTTTTGCACCAGCTTGTTGCTGCCGTGGGGTGTTAAAATTTCTGATAAATTATCTCTGCTTCAATGAAATTTAGCGATTAATTGTTAGTGACGCTTCAATAATTTCTGTACGCTCTTGGGTTTATATTAATTTCACAAGCCTCTAATTTATTTCTGTAAATTAAAAAACTATTCAATAAAAATTTAAGTTCTTTTCAAATGGAATACTTGATTATGCTACTCTGCATAATTCCCTCACTAACTTACTCTGTTACCATAGAAATCAATCCCACTCATTAACTCATTTAATTACCACTTAAATCTTGGCTGTTCATTCCTGCAGGATCTTGGCATTAACAAATAGGAGAGGTTTTTTAAAATATATTTAAACATTTGGTAGGATTCTTGGACGATTTTTAAACCCGTCGCAAGACCTCTGTCTGTACAGGACAGCACAACACAGAAACATCTATGCCTTGAGTGGGATTCGAACCTACGGTTCCAGACCGCGCGGACACTGTAACCCACTGTGAATCACTTACTCATGAACTCAGTTAATTATTCGTTAACCCAGCGCCTTGTAAAGATTTAATGTTCGTGTGCTTTGACTACCTTCTTTATTACACCATCTGTCCTCGCTCTGAAACCGGTTTTCAGTTCCTTCGAAGTTTGACAATTTTTCGTCCTATCTGTGACGCATCTGGCAGAACACGGAGAGCATTTCGTGGACTTCTTGCAGATACTGAAGCGGACACAACATCGGATACTTTACATTTAGAAAGCGCGTCGATCAACAGAAAAATATTCTGACTGTTACTTATTCCATATGTACGTCTTTTGTTTCGACAGTTGCCATGGTTCTCGAATCCCATGTGTTTAAACATTTGACAGGCGACAGTCCGTCGTGTTTGATCCTAGACCCTGAAGTATTGGAATACACGTAGTTTTTAAACGCGCCCTTTGCCGTTCTGGAAACTTTATTGGTGTCAATGTTGATTTATGTCAGAAAGGCGCCTTGTTCATTTGCATTCTATCTTAACGCTGTTTCTTCACTGCTTTAGATCAGTGGTATTCAACCTTTTTTGTTCGCGTACCCCCAGATATAATTTCTCTTCAACTTTGTACCCCCAAAGTTGTTGGTGTATAATTCAAGTTATACATAGATTACAATCTACATATAAAATAAATTAAATGAATTACATTACTGATTATTCAGTGTTTATTATAAAATAATATATATATATTTTAAATTTTACGTACCTCCTAAGATATCTTCGCGTACCCCAAGTTGAATACCACTGCTTTAGAGTACCTCCAAGGCTTTTAACATACTTTCATTTACGGTTGCTTGTATTTATTTCTCATATTTGTGTTTTGATGACACCCTCTGTTTTCGTTGTCCGTTTTTTCAGTATTCTGTATAACTTCTACGTATCACAATTATATTTCAGTTTTATTCATTATTTATGAATCATATTATCATTCGACGCAAAAAATCTGAAGTGCTGACAGAGGTGTTAAATGCACCACAGATTGTAGATTTATACATCCCACAGCCTTCTTTAGCTAGCTTTCTATCGCCGTGCAATTGCGAGCCCCCGATTTTGACCAGAGGTCTCTAGGAGCTTTCGCAGTCCCGAGGTAAAAATTTTAAAATCGCTCAACCCTTCTCTCTTGTCCCCACACATGGAACGGCTCGAGAATGGAAAAACCGATTTTAATTAAATTTGGCATTGGATAATTTTACGAAAAATTGCCGAGCCATTTGAGATTTCATTTAGATCGGACAGTTATAACAACAGTTTTATATCAGAGAATAAGATGTTCTTGAACACGACAGCAAATGCTTCAGTTATTTAGACAAAAAATGGAAATAAAAAAGTCAAGGTCAACACTAAGTTTAGACTACGTTTGTGTTGATTTTGTGAAGTTTTAAAATTATTTTTACATGGGCGGAGAAATTAACCGTGTTAGCAGTGTTAGCCCGGCTAACATTATGAAAAAGGCAATAAAAAATTAATCTGTCTACTTTCGTCGTTCAGTGCTACTGCATAAACTATTCCCGACGAGTGTTAGCCTCAAATATCTGGTTAACAACTCCTGGCTGGCTGGAGCTGGCTAATGATTCATTTTATATCTGTTCCAATGTACGGAACACCTATTACTGAACCATAAAATTAAGGCAGGCCTTTTTTTTTGAAAGTGTTAGCCGGGTTAACACGGTTAACACGAACCTGGCCCCTGGCCAAAAACAGTAAAAAGTGAAGCCTTGGTAGTTTTTGTTATAAAATTCGACAGGAACTAGGCTCTAAAGGTGCGAATTTTTGCCAGTATAAATACGAGTAAGTATCAAGTAGCGTGAACAGTTGTATGTGAGTTTAATATTTGATTATTAAAAGAGAAGAGTTAATCGTAGTTATAATTATCCAGTTTATTGAAGGGCTAACCCAGAGAGAACAGGTTTTTATGTCGATGTTCTTCTGGGTAGTAAAGACGTGTGATTAGTTTGTACACAGTCTATCTTCAGGTCACTTCTACAAGTCCACTCGTTATTACATCCCCGAGAATCAAATTTGTATAGGTTCTTTTACCGAAGACAATGAATAGAATATTTTGTGACCCAATTAGCGTCAGAGCTGACCGCCTCGAAACGCCATTGGTCGACAATCATGTGTTTGCCAGGCGCGTTGCTTGGCAGTGAATCACCTGACATATTTTTCCGTTGTTAGTCTGCTGATGTGTGTTCTGACCATTATAAGCTCACGAGGCCATGGCTCTGCGTTTAGACTTGAACGCAGAGGCTAGGTACGCCATATGCAGACGGGCCCAGGGTGATCATTAAATCGCGACGCCAGTATAATTTTGGTAGAAGTTGGAAATAAGTGCACTGAAGCATCAACTTACGCGCTTTGAGTTAGAACTGAACAATGCATTAATGAATTACGCATTTATTCCCTATATTCGTGAAAATTTTGAATCTTAGCATTTTATTGGTGGGGTTGGCACGCTTTGTAATCTGATTTACTGTGGAAGTAAATTTAAATTTGTTTACATGAAAGCGACTTGGGTACAAGGTGCTAAGCTGTAAGTAAAATTGTTAGTCCAGAAGTGGGTGGGTTGATCCATCTCTTGGATTACGTACGATTATTAGTTGTCAAACTACAGACTGAGAGAAATTTGAAAGTTTGTCGTGGGTGTGTCCCAGTGACTGATGGATTCAAACTCATAACTCGTCTCTAAGTCGTGGGGGTCCATCTCTTCCAGGGAGTCAAATTCCGTTCGATTGTCTGTCTACACGTGTTCTTTGTACCAAGTTATTTTTGACTAAAACAAATGACCAGCGCCTCGTGGGGTAATCATGTTGTCCGCCCGTGCCCTATCATCTGTGGTGTTCTCTGTGCGATGTGTTGGCAACTCTTATCCGAATATTTGTAAATAAATGGCACGCCAAGATTTACCTCTTCGTTGCGACGTTCACATCAGATCTAGGGTTTACCCGGCCTCGTGTCTACAGTCCACGACTGTAATCTTGAGACTTGCAAGGAATGCGGGAAGTCCGAAGCGTTAAAGGCAGACGCCATCTTCCCTCCTTCACCCCACTTCCACACCCCGCAAGTCTCAAGATTACAGTCGTGGACTGTAGTAGGTACCGGATTCGTTTCCTCGGGGGTAAAGCAGCCGAGGCGTGAGGCCACCAACTTAAATAAATGTAGTGCCGAGATGTATTTGTACTCCCTCATTTGTCTGTCTGGCGTGGTACTCATTTGAGTTACAGTTGCATCCGCTGTATGTGTACTTCTTCTTCTTCTTCTATGGATTATGACGTCGTCTGTTCCAGTCTCTCGTTTGCCTTCCATCGTTTCCAGGAGCGCCCTTGAGAGTGACGTCCCTTTGACCGGTGTTCAGGGAATTTTTTCTTTTATGTATAATTTAATTTTTTCTGTATTGCATTATTTTATATGCTACTGGCTGTTTCCCAATTAATTTCTATCGTGTTCATTTGTGAAACGTTTTTGTCTTGTACGTCCTTAGACTGACCTTAGAAAACGCATTTCTGCTGTTTGAAATTTGCTTATTTCTGTGCTTGTAATTTGCATTAAGGCAGGGAAGACTATAACGTAATAAAATCTTATCTGTCTATTTTGTCTCCACCCTTTAGTGTTCTTCGAAATGTGCCTCAAATGACCAGACGTTTTTTAACCCTCTGAGTTATATCTTGGTCCTTTTCATTTCACATCGCAGCCAACGCATTTTAAATGCTGTATTCGTTCAGTCCGAATATCGTCTGTCATAGAATGAATTCTTCTCGGGCTACCAGCCATGTAAGACGGTTTAATGGAGAAACTACCAGCGTTTTGAGAACCATCTTCATCCTCAGGGTACTGAAGTTGTAGGAGATCCCGTCCGTGAACTCCGTCCGGGTTCTCCTACAGCTTAAAAACACGCTCGTCCTCGTCTCCGGGAAATGTATTTTGGAACCGGTTGTGGACCGGTGGTCCCGTGTGTTGGCTTTTGCTACAGGTCGCCAGTGGTCACGGGGTGATTAAGCCGCTCGCTCCGTGATAAATATTTGTCGCAGTTGGGTGTTACGATCTGTCTAAAAGCAAAATGATCCATATCAGCTTCTAAAGCTACTTGACAAGTGACTGACGATGTATAATATTCTCATCACTAAGAATATCATCGTTGTTATGACTTTGTAATCTTATTTCCATTCTATTTTCACTTTCTCTTTATCCACTTCTCATCTTCCTTCTTATTCTGTTTCGCTTATTCTCTATTACGGAGTGTGTGGGATCTTAAACTCGTCATAGGGGAGCCACGGTTAGCCGTGATTTTACCAGGGAGTGTTCACGAACAGTTCGCCACTGAGCTTTATTTATCCTGAGACATTTGAATCAGGTTTACAACTGTCTTTCATTTTACGTGTAAATGTCATCCTCTGGTACGATTTGAACTGTTTGAAATGTTATGGATAACCAAGAAAAACTTATGTCAGAATGACTTATAAAATGTAAGTCTGGATTTAGAGTACTTGCTTCGGCAGTACATATACTAAAATTGGAACGATACAGAGAAGATTGCGTTGACACGCAAAATCGTGAAGCGTTCCACATTTTTCCTTCTCGAAGGTATCACCACCTTGTCGAAGGCAATCTGCCGGGTGAGGAGGCTTGCGTGCTCAAATGACCCTTAGGGCTATGCCGGCCTGAGCTTCGGCTCATGGTAGGGTCACCCAAGCCGGACAGGTCTAAGGAGATGCGCTAGACTAAGAGTGATACCCTGGTCCTCCAGGTTGGGGGTTGGGTGTAGGGCTAACAACCTTTCACCTTTAAAAAAAAATATGTGTTACGAAAAAATCAACCAAGCCTCGGATCAGGACGGACTCTTTGGCACGACCACGGCAATTGAAAAAGGACATGAGATTTGGTACCTGGAACATTAGGAGCCTCTATAGGGCTGGGGCACTGAAATCAGTGTGTAGGGAATTAGGGAATTATAAGTTAGACTTAGTGGCAGTGCAGGAAGTGCGATGGGAGGGGGAGGGCACGATCCCAGTGGACAATTTTACATTTTTCTATGGAAAGGGGAATGACAATCATCAGCTAGGGACGGGTTTTTTTGTTCATAGCAGAATTAGGGCAGCAGTTAAGAGAGTAGAATTTGTTAGTGACAGGTTGTCTTACGTAATTTTGGAAGGACGTTGGTGCGACATCATTGTCCTTAATGTTCATGCCCCAACTGAAGACAAAAGCGATGATATCAAGGATAGCTTTTATGAAGAATTGGAATCAGTATTTGATACATTTGGCAAGTATCACATGAAAATTCTGCTAGGAGATTTCAATGCAAAAATTGGGAGGGAGGATGTCTTCAAACCCACAATAGGCAGCGAGAGTCTCCATGCACTTAGTAATGATAATGGCGTCAGAGCAGTGACCTTCGCTACGTCAAAAGATTTAATTGTAAAAAGTACAAAATTTCCACACCGTGATGTTCATAAATACACTTGGACTTCCCCAGATGGCAGAACACACAATCAAATAGATCATGTTTTAGTAGATAAGAGAAGGCAGACAAATGTAATTGATGTGAGATCATTCAGAGGAGCAGATTGCGACACTGATCATTATCTGGTGGTAGCAAAAGTGAGGGAGCGGCTTTCAGTAAGTAGACGAACTAAACAAAATTTTGACACAGAAAGATTTGATTTGAAAAAATTAAGTGAGGGAGAGGCAAAGGAACAATATCAAGTTGAAATTTCGAATAGGTTTCAAATTTTAGAGACAAATGAGGATAATGAAAGTGTGGACATCAACAGGGAGTGAGAAAATGTCAGAAACTGCATCAAAATTTCAGCAAAAGAGAAACTAGGATACTACAGGAGAAAGCAAAATAAACCGTGGTTTGATGAAGAATGTTCAAAATTAATAGATCGAAGGAAGCAAACAAAATTTCAATGGTTGCAGAACCCAAACAAAACAAATGCGGATAATCTATGTAACGTGAGACGTGAGGCTAGTAGAACCTTTAGGACTAAGAAAAGGGAATACCTGAAGGGCAAAATTGCTGAACTTGAGACAAATAATAAGGAAAAAAACATCAGAGACCTGTACAGAGGCATTAATAACTTTAAGAAAGGATATCAACCCCAGACTAATTTGGTAAAGGATGATAGTGGCAATTTGCTTGCAGATCCAATAAAAATTGTGAATAGGTGGAAAAATTTCTTTAGCGAGCTCTTAAATGTTCATAATACTGGTGATATTAGACAGATTAAAATGCATACAGCTGAACTGTTGGTGCCAGAACCTAGCTTAGATGAAGTGGAACTAGCCATTGGGAAGTTGAAAAGTTATAAATCTCCAGGAATTGATCAGATTCCGGCCGAATTAATTAAAGCAGGTGGCAAAGGGTTGCATATGAGGATCCATAAGCTTATTCAGTTAATTTGGGATAAGGAAGAGATGCCACATCAATGGAAGGAATCCATAATTATTCCTATTTATAAGAAGGGGGACAAGACTGAGTGTGGTAATTACCGAGGAATATCGCTGCTATCAACCTCATACAAAATTCTATCCAACATTCTTTTGGCAAGATTAACCCCATATGCGAATGAAACTATTGGGGATCATCAGTGTGGGTTCAGACGAAACAGATCAACGATTGATCAGATCTTTTGCATTCGTCAGATACTAGAGAAAAAATGGGAGTTCGGTGGGACTGTACATCAGTTATTTATAGATTTCAAAAAAGCCTATGACTCTGTGAAGAGAGAAGTGCTATATAATATTCTTATTGAATTTGGTATACCAAAGAAGCTAGTGGGTCTAATAAAAATGTGCTTAAATGAAACCTGCAGCAAAATTCGAGTAGGTAAATATGTATCTGAGACATTCCTCATCAAGAACGGTCTAAAACAAGGAGATGCTTTGTCTCCCTTGCTCTTTAACTTTGCGCTAGAATACGCCATCAGGAAGGTCCAAGGTAGGCAGGAGGGTTTGCAATTGAACGGGACACATCAGCTATTGGCATATGCTGATGATGTTAATTTATTGGGGGACGATATAAATACAATAAAGAGGAACGCAGAAGTTTTACTAGAGGCTGGTAGACAAGTGGGGCTGGAAGTAAATTCAGAAAAAACTAAGTACATGTTAGTATCTCGTCATCAGAAGACAGGCGGGCAAAATTATCTTAGGGTAGCTAATAAATCCTTTGAAAGGGTTACAAAGTTCAAATATTTGGGAACAACAATAACAAATCAAAATGATACTTGTGAGGAAGTTAGGAGGAGACTAAATTCCGGAAATGCTTGCTACTTCTCAGTCCAAAATATTTTGTCTTCCCGTCTGATTTCTAAGAACCTGAAAATTAAAGTATACAAAACAATAATCTTGCCTGTTGTTTTGTATGGGTGCGAAACATGGTCTCTCACTCAGAGGGAGGAACACAGATTGCAGGTGTTTGAGAATCGGGTGTTGAGGAGGATATTTGGGCCTAGGAGGGAAGACGATGGGGCGTGGAGAAAACTGCACAATGACGAGCTTAAAAATCTGTACTGCTCCCCCAGTATTGTGAGGGTGATTAAGTCGAGAAGGGTGAGATGGGCGGGACATGTAGCGCGCATGGATGGGACAAGAGGTGTGCACCGGGTACTGGTTGGGAAACCTGAAGGGAAGAGACCGCTGGGGAGACCTAGACGTAGATGGGAGGATAATCTCAGGCGGGATCTATGGGAGATAGGAGTTGAAGGAAACTGGATTTTGTTGGCCCAGGACAGGGTCCGGTGGAGGGCTTTGGTTAATTCGGTGATGAACCTTCGGGTTCGGTAAGCCATCTAGTTAGTTAGTTAAGTCTGGATTTAGAAGCGGATCGCAATTTTATGGCCCTAGTTCCTCGTTCTGCTTGCTTGAGGCCCGGCCTACTAGAGTAGAGACGCCATTACGCGGGCAAGTTGAGAAAGCGAACAGGCTGAGACCAGTATTGTACTCTCTTGCTAAAAACATTGGCTTGTGTTTCTACCGCGGTCCACTACTTATTCAGTCTGAGTCCGATGAAAATGGAACTGCTTCATCCATTACATTTTTATTTTTGTCCTCGGTTTGTGTTGAATTCAAATCAAATGACTAGAGGTCTATAACAAATTTTTCGAAAATACTCACCATTACATGCTCGTTATAGATGTAATTTTTTATTTTACATGCTCACACACTGACACCCACTCTCCTGTTGTTATTATAGTTTATTTAACGACACCTTATCATTAACTCAGACTATATAACGTCCAATGAGAGGAAGATAGTGAATTGGAAAAGGATGTGCAGGGAAGCGGTCGTGGTCTAATTTAAGGTAGTATCCCGGAATTTGCCTGGAGGGACTGAGAAAAACCATGAAAAACATCAGTCAGGGTCGCAGGTCTCCTGACCGAGATTTGAACCCGAGACTTCCCGAATACGAAGCAGGAGTGATAACCACTCTGTTGTTGTTTTTGAATAAGAATTGTCTTAGGTTGTTTTTTCGTCATCTCACTTGAATATTGCGTTCTTTGCAGCCGCTCAGTTGTTAACAGTAGCCAATGAAATGTGTTGATTTCGGCGCCGGATATTATAGGGGCAGAACATCATGTTTATGTCACACCGAAACACTGTAAACAGTAAAGTCATGACTATAGGTTTGTTCAGTTTAAGTGTTTTAAATAATTTTATTTTCGTCGCATCATCTGCGTAACGGATATAACAGGAATTCGACCACTTTTTCATGATATATTCGTTGTTATTTACAGTAGATGGCCTGTCAGTCTGGACACTGTGCCGGATTGCGTTGTCCAGTTCTGTAGCTGTATCTGTAAGCCGGTTCGGAATGAACTTTTACTCAAATAACCTAATACAAAAAATACCACCATACCTTTTTTAAGAATCAAGGATCCGTATTTGACAATGTACATAAATTACTTCATAAAATTTCCTAAATTAACTTCTTCGTGATAGTATTTTGTTTTAGTTCTGATATAAATATTAGGAGAGAGTTTAAGATGTCTGTTCTCGCCTCCTTTAAGTAAAATAGTCCGAGTTAATCAAATAACTAACCTATATCTGCTACTACTAATAACCATATTGAAAATGTATGGTTCAAGAAGTAATCATTCTTCGCACTTGTTTAAAAATTTTAATTGTATTAACTTCACCTGTATGGATGATAATTAGACGTTAACGAAGCTTTAATACCTTCTGCACTCCCGTTAGTAAACTCATGCGATATACTGTCAGAACCATTTAAGTACGTCCCATCTACATACACAGTTGGCGTGCTTTCCTGTCGGCATTTGCTTATTGCTCTGATGTAAGCTTCTCAAATCTAATCTTTCACTACGTTGAACGACATTTTCTCGAATGTCGCTAGACTTATTTCACCTGTAGAAGAAAATTCAAGGAATGATGCGTGAAAGGGAGATCTCAGAGAAGAAAAATATCGCAGAGAAAAAGCTTGTGTACAAAATGTGTTTAATACCTGAGACGCAGCTAAGCCGGTGATTTCCCTTACGACAAATATATCAGTATCAGACTCGCTGTCTGTTTCTCTACAGTGTTGAAAATGTTAGATTGCTATTTCGAGTATGTTAAGTGGAAAACTAAAGCTAAGAGGAATACCAACTGGCAGAAAAATTTTACATCGAAATTGCTTCAATGCGTGACAACTCCAGTTTGGATAACCCTACTTTCACTTAATTTCTGCGGAAATCGAAGTAGATAATAATAATAATAATAATAATTAAACTTTTCAACATGAGTCATGAAAAACACTTCACATGATTTTTCTTATTTATTCAGGTTTTCACAGTACATTTTATTGTGAGAAATTAGATCAGATAAACTCGTTTAAGTTTAATTTATTTACGAGGGTAGTGGGATCCGTAATTCGAATTACAATAAAATGATCATACGCTGTTCTTCTATCTTAAGTTCCTAGTAATGCGTTCTATGCTCTGCACACTCAACATTAATTTTTAAAATTTTTAAAAAAACACGTAACAAAACATTTCTTTCCACGTGGTTGCCACATCTCAAAGAGAAACAACAGGAAGTAGCATTTGTGAAGAGGTCCATTTTGAATCTGGTTTTTCTTTATCACAAAGCGAGAGATACGGAGTTATAAGAGACAGTTTACTCTGCGTTTCTCCCAGAGTAACCGAACACGTCAAATGTGATAAGCCGCAACACCTCGGCGAGTGGGCAGTAGTGACTGGGTATAAGCTGGTCGAACTTGGTTCAAATCCGGAGAAGGACATTTCGTCGCAGACAGCTGCCAGACCCTCCTAGCCTCCTGTTTAATGGAGGCTTTTTGTTTTTAGATAAAGCAGCCAAACTTGGAGCTGACCGTTCGTCTCCATCAAATGTAAAGGTTAAGAATGCGTGGCGTTTTACCACCACACCCCCCATACGTTTTAACTGCTTGGCGTTTAAGCTGTTTTTGAAGTAGCATTAACAGTGGACCAACAGAGTGCTTCAACGTTTTAATGCATTTTGATTTTTTGGGGTTTAAGTTGGTTCTCAGAGCAAATAGGGACCTCTTCCATGTTATTAACAGATACGTTTTCTTTGAGGTAGGACCTACTTTAAAAATGACATGAATTTTACATGTTACAAATATTGACAGCTTTTGTGTTTTCTATAATTTTATGTTCATCGGTTTGGAAAGAATGACAAATATTTGCAAAACGGCATATTTAATGAAGAAACAGAAGGTCTTACTGCACCATATAAATTAATAAATTGTAATTTCTGATGAGAGAAATTGACGATACAAATGTCGGACGTAGGCTTACGAAAGGTCTGCCACTAAATGTCGATTCTGATGACTAAGACGCATCGTAGACTCTGATTTTTATCTCGGCTCTGACGCAGCTAATATCCTGATTGGATTTTAGTGCATTTATTCGCCGTGTAAATTTGAAAACGCACAGACTCACATATATGCTGTTTTTGTTTCTTTTATTATGATTCACATAGGATAATGTTCCAAATTAAATATATACTTGAACTGTATTTTATATATTGAATTTGTTGGAATCAAATGTTTTTGAGAAGTTTTAGTGTGATTTATCTTCGACTAAAATAATATAAGAAAATAACCAAAGCGATACGGACCAAAATTTAATTTCCGCGAAAACCTTGTTGTAGACCCCAAATAATAAATATGTATGTACATACAGACACTCTATATATATATATATATATATATATATACATTCTGGGAATCCTTCTAGTTGTCGTAAATATAACTGTTTACGACCTTAACCAGAACTGGAAGCTATAACCACCTTGTCGTATCGAAATTTGAAATAAAAGAAATATGTTTTTTGTAAATCATTTATTACAAAATACAACATTTAATCAAACAATACAGTTAAATCACAGAAATATTAGACGTAAAAACTACGAAAAATATATCACACAGTGACTTCTATAAGTTAACACCTGCGTTAGCCGCGTCATAGCTCAGGTGGTTAGGGCTAGAGGTGGGATTATTACCGCGGAGGCTCGTGTTCACACCCACGGCAGTCCATGTGGAATTTGTGGTGGACAAAATGGAGCTAAGACGGGTTTCTTTCAGAGTTCTTCGCCTCTACCCTGTCGGTACAATTCCACCACTCCTCCATATTAATTTATTCGTCATATGAAAGATGGAGAGTTAGCGGTTCAAGTTCCACAGGGACATTGTATGAAAGACATGTTATCAAACGCGCAGTAGAAACAAAGTTTCTCTACGTGTAATAAATATGTACTTGAAGATAGCAAGAATTATTATATATTAGTGAATATAATGATATACATATATCCTGCGGTATAATTTAACAGTTTATTATGAGCGGCTGTTACCCAAATTTACTAGCAAAAGTTTTTAAAGAATTTTATATAATCACCGGTTATTTACACTTTACAGTAAATAACAATTACCCTAATACATGCATTGCGCCATACATGAAGATATTTTGTGATTGCTACAATTGGGTGAGAGTATTTCTGTGTGGAACTGGACCATTGCCCCCCTCCCCCAGATGATACATGAACGAAATTGGAGCAGCGGTGGCGTGGCTATGACGAGACTATGACAAATAAATAACACAGGAGTTTTGAAATACAGTGCCAATTGGTGTGGAAAAGAGAAAAAGGAGTAATAATAATGTACAAATAGCGAAAAATATTTTTATTTGAATACTTTTATAAATATTATACGAGAGGTTATCTAGTTAAAAATAAAAATAAATACATGAAAAGGAACAAGTCTATTTAGATTTAAGGCTTTATATTTAACAGTTTTTAAAATAATATATAAAGTGTTACATTTATGTTAGAATTCAGTGCAGTGCAGTATCTGTTAGAATGAATGTTTAGCGCCTTCAAATTTTTGTTGTGCAGTCGAGCAAAATATATAAATGAATTGAATTGAAAATATATTAAACTAAGCCACTTGCTGGTTTGAATATTTAAAGAAATTGTAGAAACATTGTAATGGGGTACAGTCTAGTTTAAAAACGATTATATATGATGACATATAACGCGAAGGAAAGAAAAAGAAGAAATAAAGGGAGGGGTGAAGTCCTGCTGTAGTTAGAAGATCCTTGGAAATTGTACTCCGTACAGGAATACACAAAATATCCTGATGCGTTCTTTTCAGCCTAAATTTAGAAAGAGGTATTAAATCCCAATTGTGTGGAGTGGCACAACTTTCATCCAGATACATCCAGTGGTTCTTGGGTTGAATTGATTGGACTGACGGACAGATATAACCAACTGATAATGCACTCTGCGCAAAGAACGCGTAATAAACAAGTGTTGTGTGGGACTGCATAACATAAGGAATTCGAAGACACTGGACATTCACTCTATATAATTCAACAAAACATTTGTACACAAAATGTGCCCAAAGATGACTGTCTTCTTGGTTGTTGCATTGTGTAGTCTTGTAGAAGGTAATTGATGTTTCAGGGGTCCTTGACTGTCTCCGTCATCAGGGCAAGGACCTCTGAAACGTCGGTATACTTTCACCAGACTACACGGCACAACAACTCAGAAGACGGTCATCTTCAGATTCACAGATCCTACAAAGTTAATCCTAAATGTGTAAAAATAGAAATAAAGGTAAAACTCAAACGATAAAAAAGAAAAGAAAGTTTGTGAGTAATTACACATACAACAAGTAAGGACATCATATTTATTCACATCAAGGAACAAACATATTTTATTACATGCTCAGACTACAATTACAAACGCGAAAGATGGAACCATTATGAACAATTATCACGCCTTCCATACAGGGCCACTTTAAGGCAGTGGTGAGGCTATGGAAAAACATGATCTTGGGGTCCGCTGTCCCATTTCCTAAAAAGAGGGAGGATTCACAACAAATTCACGCTACTGAGAGATTTAAAAATCTTAATCTATAAACTGTCTTGGTTTTCACAAAATGTATTTATATTAACAAAAACTGAATGGACAGGAAAGGGTGAAAATAAATAATCTAAAAATTATCCCGGTTTAAATTTTATACATTCAAGATGAAGTGTGAAATTCCAAGATTACCCACGGATAAAGAAACATTTTGAACGTCCTTTGTGTTTCAACAGCCCAAATAGGTGCATCCAAAGAACAAGTGAACTAACATTTTAATATGTGTGCAACTCTGATAGCGCTCCCCGCTACAAATAGCAGAATCGGTTAAAATTTTTCCGTAAGAATGCTGGTATCATCAGACTTACTGCTGACACGTCCCAAAAAAGTTTCTAGAGAAATTTGGAAAAACTTTGGGCAAGTTTAAGAACGCGGTACCATCTGTCGGGCGGAGGGGGCCGATAAAATTAAAGGGCCGTGGGCAGCTGCCCAATTTTCCCACTGTTTAAAGTGGCCCTGATTACATAGTTTTGAAAAGTAAAACGGGAACTGAAAAAGAATTACGCTAATTTAAATAAGATATTTAATTAAATTAAGTAGCATGAAACGAACTCAATAAATACGAACGAGGCAAACGTAAGGAACAAATATTATTAATGAAAGAAAACTAAACAAACTCTATGAACAGAAATTACATACGTTAATACATACATGCATTCATTTATACATACATACATACACATTCATACACACATGCATACATATATTAATACATACATACATGAATACATAAATTAATACATACATACAAACGTTCATACATACATGCATACATACATTAATACATACATACATACATTCATACACATTCATACACACATGCATTCATACATTAATACATACATACATGAATACATAAAGTAATACGTACATACATACAAACGTTCATACATACATGCATTCATACATTTATACATACATACATACATTTATACATACTTACATGCATAATTACAGGCATACTTACATACATTATTACATACATACATGCATATATAAATTAATACATACGAACGTACATACATACATGCATACATGCATTCATACATAACTTCATGCATGCATATATACATACATATATTCATTCATTCATTCATTCATTCATTCATATATACATACATACATACACATTACATGCATTCATACCTAATACATGCATTCATACATATTACATGCATAAATACATCGTACATACATAATACATGCATTCATACATAATACATGCATTCATACATAATACATGCATACATAATACATGCATACATACATAATTCATGCATACATACATAATACATGCATTCATACATATTACATGCATTCATACATAATACACGCATACATACATATTACATGTATACATGCATGCATGCACACACACACACACACACACACACAGGGAATACACAAATTACAAGACCTACTTCTGAATTTGTAAACAAATTAAATAACGAAGGGAGAAGAAGAATTTAACTCCCCCAATATTTCAGAGAGGAACAAATTTCAATAAAAAACAAAGCCAATGAAATAGTATTTACAACATTGTAAGAGGAAATAAAGATATAAGAGGGGGAAATGAATGGTTTACTAAATCTAAATATGATCTAACAAATTGAAGAGCGTAGTGCAAAAACACGACAAGGCACACTTTTATCGAAAAGGAATTTTCCATGTATCGCTTTTCCATGTGTCGCTAAGTGGCAGAAATTTCTGAAGAATCACTTTGATGGATCGGTTCTGAACAGTCGAGCAGCTGACGTCATGACAACAAATTTGTCAGTGATTTACGAAGACGTGTGTATAAGAAGATTGTTTGAATTCGGAGATTTGAATTGTGTACCGCCTGCAAATAGGAGCTTCCCAATAACATTAATTGCTAATGGGTCAATGGTAAATTACGAAGGTGAAGTGACGAAGCTATTTTTACGGACACAAGAGAAATACACGTTTTGGTTCTGCAAAATAAGGGCATTTCTGTTGTACATGTGACAATGATATAAGCCATGAAAATTTTGAAATTTTAACACTAACTTATCTTTGACATCTTTAAATTGTAGTTATTCTTATAGCTCTGGTAAATATATATGAAATTAAATATATTATATGTAATGTTTGCGTTAATAGTAGAATATTTTTTTATAGGATTTAACAAAATGTAAACAAAGCCCCGAGTAAACTTGGATGTTCTGTCTGGTAATGTTTGTGCAGTAAACCCTTCATTATAATGATAACAAACATACGACCAATGTACCAATTTTACAATTATGGCACTTTCATGTTACATACAGTATGTCCCAAAAGTACCTCAACCCGAGGATTACTTATTAAATAATGTGTTAGTGTGGTAGGAATGCAAGAAGCACGAAGTGTTCTTATTACTCAAAATTATTTGCGAACGCAGTCGTATGAAGAAGTTAAACTGGAATATTACGTGCGGCTTCGTAATGATGCGGGCAACCACTTTTTAGCTCGTTAACCGTTTTCGCGATACTAAAGACAAAAGACGCACGGGATGAGCCAAAAAAGTGCAGGACAATTTAAACTTTTCTTTTGTAATGGCGAACTTCGGTTTGCTGGACTTGAGGGACACCGTGTAATTATTATTGATCTGATACATTATTTTGGTTAAATGAGATGCTTTGTCCAAAATTCTGCTTATTTTTTCTCTAAAACTTGTCATCAAGAATGCCACGGATTCAGGTGGGTTTAAAATGAAATGGTCTGCACCAGGTACTTGCCTATGCTGATGATGTCAATTTGCTGGGGGATGGTGTGTGGGTACCATAACCAAGAACACAGAAAGTCTCCTAGAGGCTAGCAAAGACATAAGTCTAAAGGTAAATGTAGACAAAAATAAATACATGGTCGTAGCAATGGCGGAACATAATTAAAAGTAACACGTCATTTGAAAATGTTTCAAAATGTAAGTATCTGGGAAGAACAATAACAAATAGAAATGAGGTCATTGAAGAAGTTAAGAGTAGAATACATTCGGGGAACGCTTGAATTTATCCAGTTCAAAAATTTTGCCTGTTGTCTTGTATGGTTGTGAAACATGGTCTCTTACTTTAAAGGAAGAACGTAGATTACAAATGTTTGAAAACGGTGTTGAGGAGGATATTTCGACCTAGGACGGATATAGTAAGTGGCGAATTTAGGATATTTTATAAACAAGAGCTGCGTGAGTTGTACGAGTCACCTAGCATAATAAGGATAGTGAAATGTACGAAGGTCCGATGGGCTGGATATGCAGCACGAATGGGGGAGGCAAGTAATGGATCCACAGTTTTTGTGTGAAATCCTTCTGGAAAACGATAACTGGGCAGACCAAGAGGGGATGGGAGGGTAATATCAAGGTGATCTTATGGAGGCAATTCTCAAGACTAAGAATGGGGTCAGCCTGTCTCTTTGTACGGACAACGACGGAGACTTGTTCCTCTGTTGACCACAAGATTTGCTCTCTGCACATCTTTTATTTCCCTTAGCAATCTGCACCGGGGTTGTGTGACGTAATGGAGAGAAAAATTATACGTTTTATTCGGAGCAATGAAACAGTCGGAACTGCAGACAGCTGACTGGCGGATCAGATTTAAGATTTGAAGGGAAATTTTTATTGTGCCCTGACTGTCCTAATTGAAGGGAATCAAGAGTGCACAACACTATCATATAAATAATTATGTTATTGTTATATTTTCATGAGGTTGGAGGACGACTTAGGCAAATAACGACTGCTGAATTTATGATTTAAGGAGAACTGATAAGTATAATTCACAAATAAACTAAGTAAGTGTATGCTGGGGGCCGCAGAGATGAAGACTGCAATTTTTATCGTTAGTCATGAAGGTCGAATATAGACTGAAAAATAAATCTAGATAAGATTTAGCTGGGACAATCGCTTACAACGGAGTATATGAATAATCTGAATAGAAGTAGAATTTTCGCGAAAGGTCTAATGGAAAGTTATGATAATATATCACAGCCAGTGGGAGCAATGTAAAGAAATCACAGGAATACTCTTTTCGTAATAGAAGAGGAATCCTAACCTCTTAATATCGATATGACAGACGTTAAATACAATTCCGTATGCAGTTATCAGGTAATGAATTCCAAAAAATTAAGAATTGCATAATTTTTCAAAGAAATTAAACGCCTACAAAGAAACTTAACTTAAATCTGCCAACGTGAAATGACGCGTGGAAATTACATCGGAAGGCTGAGAAAACAAACGGTTTACAGAATTTAATTATTTACTTGCTGACGAAAATTTGGAAATTGAAAAGGAATATTTATGTAGGCCTCGATGAATGAATTGCGTTTTGAAGTGTTAACAAACGTAGACGTCGAATGCGACAGTGAAATACGAAATTGTGACGTGGATCCTAAATTGGATAAACGGCCGAAATTTGATACCAGAACACACGAAATTTTTATGACCTCTGCAGAGATTTACAAAATTTGACAACCAAAGGAAGAACTTGAATGTACAGTGGGAGGATCACGATAATCAAGAATAATGGGAGAGAAATGATGCAGATGTAAATTTACCGACAAGAGCTCACTCACAGTTAGGCTGGTTTCTTGTTGCCTATTTCAGGGGAGAGGTGGGGACATATAAATGGAAAAACTGCAACTTGATGGTATTTGGGGAAACACAAGATATTCAGAGTGCAAATTGATCAACAAGCAGTGGATGATGTTCGGTCTTCTGGCCTGAAAAGAAATCTGAATTTCAAGTGTAACTTCGTCGGAGAATGAGCAGTGTTCAATGTTGAAGGTTTCGGTGAAGAGCGAATTTGTCCCTGTCATCCTAATGAAGTGGCTGCTGAAACCTTCCCTGTCCCCTCCCTTCCTAGCCACGTGGTCGCTAGCCCGGGGTAAAGGCGGAATTTCGAAGTTGTTATGAAATATCTAAAACGTATTTATGATGACACAGAGTCAGGGAGTAAGGCGCATTGTGGGAAATACACGACCCTCATACCAAGGATAATCCTGTGACCTGGCGGCTTACTTCTCTTAGTAACAGTAAAATAGGCCGTGGCTAGTGATTAAAAGAGGATTTAGGGAGATTGGTTATTAAATATTGTGGGGTCGTGGGCAAAGATGGAGGAATGTTAGCGAGAAAGGAACGGGTAAGAAATTTAGTCTTTGGAAACTGTTGCTTGTTGCTAGGTAATGGGCCGAGTGGAGGAACATGCGAGGAGTAGTTCCCCAAGTTACCTTTTACAGATTATGTGGTGCTCTGACGGAACGGAATTTGCAAATCCAAGCCCAGAGCTACTATAATTTTTTTCTTGATGCTAGGCAGTTGTGGAATGAATTTATATTTCATTTTAAAAAAAGGGTTAGAGATACAAGTGTGAAGATTTGTATTAAAGGACGGAACTCCATCGAAAAAAGAATGTCGGTCTAAGAGGCTTCTTAACTACTTTTATAGCCCACAGTGCGTAACGTTGAAAAAGTTGAGGAATTGAAAAGCATTGAATTTGGGGGTCAGAAATACTGTAATCATGGACGAAGGAATTTGCCTAGATTAACAGGTAAACATGAAGAAAGTGGCAGTGTTTCCCCCCTTAATTGAATAGATCGTTGCTTCTGAGTTATTCTAGTCATGCCACCACCACCCACTGCCGTATTAAAAGGAGGCTTCCTAATTTCCCGTGAAGATAACAACGCAAGTGCTTGCTGAAACATCCAGAAACCAACATTTCATGACGCTGCTTATTCCAGTAAGCCGAAGTTACACATTGAAAAAGCCAGTTGCTGCTTACTGTAATGGAGAATCAGTGGCTGCGATGTTTCTGCAGGCTGTTTCATTCCACTACAGGAAGCATTGAGGATGATTCTTCTTCGCCGCTCTGTTCTGGCTGCATCCACGCATGTTTCCTCACACAATTCTTCTCTTCCTTTGCCCTCCGCCGTCTTCAGCACTGAGGACGTGCCTCCTCTTCTGTGGTTTCCTCGGGTTCTGCTGATGCGTTGCTATCTGCAGAACCCGATCTTCTGTGACCACCCCTCGTGCTGGTATCAGAAACCTCAGAATCGTCTCTGGGATCCTCGAGGGGTGATCGGTGTCACATGTAGGGTCTGCAAATGAAAAATTCTTAATCGCATTTTATGTTCATGGGACAATCAAACTTACTCTTAATACATTAACGTGTGAAAATTGTTGTTTTAGCCCACCTCATTATATTTTGTGCTGACAACTGGTTTAATATTCTTTGAAGACTGCGTCTAATATTTTGATGTTTTTTCAATTAAAACTAAAGAACTTTTATCATAATTCAGCTTTCTCTTTCGTAATGTTAGTACGATTCAGTTTAATGAAGTAAGTGGGACGTGTGTGAGGCAGTGGTGAATACTTTGACCACGCGTGGCACTGGCGATGGAAGACAGCACGAGATATTTCAGACAGTGTTATAAACGCGTACAAAGAAACCTTTACTCTGAAAAGGGATACTTGTTCACGAGTATATAAGTTATATTTATATAATATAATATTGTATACAAATTCACAAAACTTGAATTTAATTACGTAACTCGAAACAATAAATTTTACAAGCAGATGAAGCAGTTATTTGAGTTTAATATCGAGGTCAGAGGCTGAGAGACACAGAGAAAACACAAAGTGCGAAGTTGATGTAGTAAAGTTGCTCAGTGAGCAGTTGTCTTATGCAGTGGAAGCATTTTTGGGTGGAGGTACTCAGATCAGACATGGGTGTTCTGTACGACGGTATTGTAACATTCTACAGGAGTTCCGTATTAAAATCCTAATTTCTCTGCAGTTTTCTGTTGAATCTCCATACAAAATTTGTTTGAATTCTGCTCTGACCAAACTTCAATGCGGGTGGCAATACAAACTAGAAGACCGACATCGACACGGACGGAGTTCCACTGTCTGGGCACATCTGATATTTTGCAAGTGGTGGGGAACTGGATGAAAGCAGGTCGCTTAGTTCCGAAATTAAATAAGATATCTCACCTGGTCCTTGATTGGTGGATTCAGGGATGCAGTCATGTGAGGAAGCCAATGGGGCACTTGACAGCGGCGCTGTTGGATACTCAATCTGTTGACACGAAAACAGGAATCAGTTGCTTGTAGTAGTTTGTTCAACATTCGCCCTTTTTAGTGATTCTTTGCTGCAAAACCCAAGTTCGAGGCAACTGTTTTTGCAGTTAGCATTACGCACTCAACAGAACTGCCCCTTTGCACCATTTCAGACTGAATTAGACTTCGATGCCACCTGCTGTTAAGTCGCGCGACTAGAGTCATTTTAAACCTGGAGGCCATTTCACCCTCGTCAGTATGAAAGATGATTTACCGACGAACTCAGCAACCCAGAGTTGCTTCAGTGCGAACACTGCCCAAATACTTAACAACGATCACAAGCGAATTTGAAATAAGAAAATGTAGCAGAAGACAAAAAAGGAACACGTCGGGTAAAACGGCGGTTTTATGGTCATTTTAGCTCCATTTGTTTTTTCTTGTTTACGACAATACGTAATATAACTTCGGGTAAGCTGCTCGACATTTGATGAGTACAGCGCGCCATGATTGGAGTAAGTTCCAGGTTGCCAGAGACGACCGAGATGTGTCTGTGGTCTTAATTTATTAATCTAACATTTTTAATATTGTTGTGATATTCAAGCGACACAGCAAAAGAACTCTTTCTTGCAGAGCCTGAAAATGGTAAATATTGTCAGAGCCTACGAATGCTTCTCTAATAATTAATTATTTTCTTGCGTGTGTTGAAAGATGAGTAATAAAACATCATTTATCATGTGAGGCAAAAGTAGAGGATTTTTACTTAACTTTGTAACTTGCAATGCGTAAATTGTGTAGAATGAGGTACTGAGAAACTAATGTAGGTTAAGTGTTAACACTTACTGTGGTTGCACGCTCCAGGGAGGTCTCGTCCAAGGATGGCGACACAAATGAGAAGTTCTGCAATAGAAATTAGAAAAGTCACAGTTAAGCAAAATTTTTTTGTGTTGGAACGTCTTTACTGCGACGTTTGTAAGACCAGAAAAATGCGTATTTGGAAAGAAGTTGATAAACTCGTATCTTCACTGTAAAACAGAGAGTAAGCCCATGAAAATAAAAATTCTCTCTGTCAAACCAGAGTTACGGTGCACAAATATCGGCAAACGCCTAATAATGACATCAGAATTATTACTGACTGTAACACCTCGAAGGGAACGTGACCCTCAGCCTCCGACACGTGTTCTAAGAGGGCCGGTAAGTAGCCTTGTTCTGATGCGACACGCAATAAAAGTAGGAAAATTACGTGTTCTCACCTTGAAAGGGTCGTCGCTCCTTGGACGCCAAGTGCCCGCTGACCGAGGGTCAGACGCCACCCCGAACTGGTTTTCATCGACATCATCGGCACTGATGATGTCGAGATGTGGGAGGAAGGGTGGTGATACCTTCTTCCCTCTCAGTTGAACCCAGTCGATGGTCTGTAGACAAAGCACAAGCATAACAGAGTGAAGAATTCTGGCGGAGCCGACAAGAGAACACCTCAGTTTGTTATAATTGCAGGGATTACGAAATTAAGTCTTCTGCGTTGATATAAATTGTTGATTTCTTTTTAAGTGTTTTGTAACGTCGCATTTACTGAGAGGAAAGTTTTAAGATGTCTAGTCGTGTCCATAAGATTTGTACATGAAAGAAATTTCAGATCAGATACCGTGAAACTTTTATATTACGGTTTGTTCTGGGATTACAATCAATTTTCTTTGCGTTGTCTGTCTCTTGGGCCCTCAATATGTCACTGAGCTCGAAATATTTCGTAGATGACAATTTGGATGCAAGGGGCCCTTGGCAATTTCCCTTTGCGAAGGACTGCGTCCTGCTGGGAATGCAGACCGCAATTTTTATTTATTTACTGAAGTTTTGAAACAGTAGCAACTTCTAGAAACCTTGAAACTGCACTTTACTTCCTTAGAAATACATTTTAGTCCCGATTGTCTGACCTTCAGTTATTCGACGTTCAATTTTATAGGACGTGCTCCATTTTGTAATCGGCCGACTCGGCGTCTTCTGGAATGAGTCGCACTTCCTGATCGAATTTTATGCACTCCGTCTCTTTAGAGTAATATTTATTGCCTTCGATAAGACGAGCGGAGATCTACTTTAGTTTCTTAACTGAAGTTACCAATTTCTCATAACGAAGCGATTTCTTTCATTAAATGTCGAGCGAAAAGAGAAAGTAGTTTATTTTTTCCACGGAACAAACTTAAAGTCTTACAGAGACCAGACAAGCGTGGGGCTATGTAGGAAGTGGCGTCAGGAGCCTTACCCTCGTCTTTTTCGATGGTCGTCTCAATTATCCGATCGTCCTTCGGGACTTTGGTTTCTTACGTCCAGGAAGAAGACAGTTCAGAACTGAAGGATTTCTGTACAATATTTTATGGTAACAGATTTGGGAAGACAACTTACGGCGTAGAAAGGATGGCTCTTGATTCCCTCGGCGCCCCTCGCTCCGCCGCCCAAGCGCATTCTAGGGTCCTTCACCAGCAGCCATGCTATGAGGTGCGACGCACATGGTGGGAAAAAAGGCGGGAAGACCGGCTCCTGAGTCAAAATTTTGCTGTAAAAGAGAATCGAATTAGTAAATCTGCCATTATGTTCCCTGTTAGTATTTCTTTGTTCCTTTAAATGACTTAATTATTCTAAGTGACCGAAATAGGTTTTGCAGGTTCATCTATAATAACATTTTGGGATGTTTATTTTTGTTTTCCGTTTCCTTCCCTGTCCCTCACATTTAATTGATTCCCTGTATAATCTTTTGTATCGGATATATTTCTGTCTGAATTTTGGTTTCTTCCATGAAGTTGATTCTCCGCGAACTTCACTGGCATTAAAACGGATAACAACTGGTCCTCTGTTAGGGTCAAACTAATCTGTGTAGGAGTTTGTTGAAAAAAATTGCTCTTCGCAAATAAGGAGACTCACGTAAACAATATCTGAATGTTGCTCCTTTCCTCAAAGGGCCTGGTGTAGGACAACATCTCGTACACGACAATTCCCATACTCCACCAATCAGCTGCCTGCAACAATTCAGATTAGGACAAGAGCTTTAATCAGCCACTCCCATTCCTTTGCACCCTCCAGAAACAGAAAAAATTGATGTACGCTCGGTAACTGATGCATATATTATGTAATTATATGCAGCTGATATACACATAAATGCGTTACTCTTTAATGTTACTTTTTCTGTGTGAGATATGAGAAATATTTGCCTCATTATTGAATCTATATTTGTTGTAACGGACCTTCAGATTATTCCACTGGGATGCTGTATTTGTCTCAGTTACGTGAAAGTACGAAATTTTACATCTTCATGGAAGAAAACACTTACCATGTCGTGTCCCATGCGCCGGATTACTTCGGGGGCCATATATTCTGGAGTACCGCTGCAGGAGTACGTTCTTTTATCCTGTTGATAAAAACAAGATTTTAAATAAGTTACATGTGACAGGAAATGAGACACAGAAACATTTCCCTAACTGTGGTACAAGAAAGAAAACTTTGAGGATTGCTAACACCCAAGGATACACTTCAGACCCAGGCCTGTTCGTCTTCTGACGTCATAACATGTTTCTGCAACGTAATGCGTGTTGGCGTCTTTTTCATGGTCTTCCATTTTCTTACTCTCCAAAAACTTTCAACGTCAAATATGTGTCTGCGTTGCTTCTCGCCCTACTTAACTGGCACAGTGTAATTCCGAAAATTTATCCATTAGGAATACTCGGTGAGCTGAATGTTTCACGTATTTTCTAGGTCCCAGCATTTGTGATTTAGGTTCCTTGCCCAAAGTAAGACACGCGTTTCACAGCCATACAAAACACGTGGTAAAACCATGCATCTTGATGTTTAATGTTTTGCAAGTGGATAAGATACTTAATAGTGGAAGTATTTGTGGAATTTTAAACAGCAAATTACAGGCAACATGCAATGCTGTAGGTAATAAAATCTGCGCTTGTTAGTTGACACCCTCAGAATCTGAGAACTTGCGATGTCCCTGTTAAATGTAAGTACAGGAGAAGTGCTCTCTGAATATGGGTGCCCACATTTCAGATATTTATATTTTTATTGTTCTGATAGTCTGAGTTCCCTCAAAGAGTTACTCCCTGATGGAGAGAGAGAGATCCACTCATCCGCTACATTCCAGCCAACTCAGCGAATTAAAGTGACAGAATAAAGCAGTTGGCACTAAGCTTACCTCCTGATCAGACGGAAACTCCTTCGACAGACCGAAATCCGTCAGAAGAACATGGCCCGCGGCGTCCAGAAGGATGTTCTCCGGCTTCACGTCCCGGTGAACGATTTCCAACTGAAAGAAACAAATGAACACGTCTCAAGAGCAGTGGGGAGAAGGAAACGCATTTAGCATTTTCGATATGTACATTTTTTATGTATTCTTTGCAGTTGATTTAAAGACGATGTTAGTATATGGGTTATATGGCATTGGGCTTCGTAGATCGATCTTAATTACACGCCGTGCATTTTAATTAACTAATTATCGTGTTTCAGCTTAGGTAACTACAGAAAGTATGATTATGAATGTTCTTTTACACTGAATTGAGAGATATGAAAGTTGTAAAATGAACTTTTCTGGTTACGGAGAATTACTTGGCGGCTAAGTAATCAGACATGACAGAACTAACCAAAGTCCTTGCTTACTAATCCTGGGAGCATTCTTCAGAAGAAACAAGCTAAAATTTATTTATTAGCACTTGTTGTGAATTTAGATATTTTTCACAGAAATTAAAAATGATTCGACGTACTGTGAAAAAATAAAGGGAATTTGAAGAGAATTCTATAGCCCTGAAGTCAGTAAGTGTTATGCTGTTCAGTGGGAGTGCTGGTTGCCTACCTCGTGCAGGTGCTGGAGGGCCAGGATGACTTCAGCGGAGAAGAATCTTGTTTCATTCTCCGTAAGCCTGCCTCGCTGTTCCAGCAGTTCAACGAAGTCTTTTCCTGCGACGTAATCTGCAACAATAAAGACGAGATCGCGTTGTTGTGAGGACTCTTAGGCCACTGAATGCTGATGTATTGTATGTTTAATTCGGCAACTGTATAATTACAAATCGAAGCTCTGCAGAAGACTAAAAAGTGAAATATTTAGCGGAAAGCGAAGGATTATTCGGCAAACGGGGTACGTATGAGGACCTTATACATTTAGTTACTGTGATGTTTCGTTTGATGTACTCACCCATTACGAGATGAAGGCGTTCATTCGACTGAAACGCGTAGTGCAGCTGCACTAGGAACGGACAGTCACGTGTTTTTTCAAACACGCGACGCTCCGTCCACGCGTGGTCGATTTCCTTTCTCTTCAGTGATGTCTTCATGCTCTTCATTGCGTAAAGTTTACCGGCGTCACTGCCGTCCTTTTTCCTCGCCAGGTAAACTTCGCCAAACCCTGTAACAGAATCTCAGTTGTATTTCATCTTGATATCTGTACAGGTACGTGCTTTTTTTTTCGATACCAAAACTTCGCGATGAATATAAAATTCATAAATACGTGGTTCGTCTTCTCTTTAAATGCTCTAAAACTCTCTCCGGCAGGTCAAGCCCTTGTGCTCAGGATATTACTAGATTATATTGTTTCCTGCGTGGTGACAGAAAGAAGATGAAATACCGTTTAGGTCTGTGAGATTTCATGATTGCAACTTTTATCGTTAAAGTGCTTACTTGGAGTGGTCTTTGACCCATTCGCTAGCTGTCTGCATAATTTGATTAACTCTAACTGCGTTTTTAAATGTCTCCGCAAATCAATGTTGGCATTTCGTAAATGATCCACCTTTTAACATTTTTTAGCATTCATGAGTAGAAGCAGAATATGGCCTACACAATTCTTAAGATCCCTAATTCTGATTTCGTTAAAGTAAAAGGAAATGTACATTGTGCATAAGAAGAACTTCCTCTCGTGTTTATCACTTCCGATGTTACGGCATTTCGATTCAGTGTAATCCAGAACGCGACAATAGAATGACGATAACATTAATAAGAGAAAATAGGCCACAGACACGTCTTTCTTATTATTTCACTGCCGATTAAGTTGCATTGCACTTGATCATGGGCTAGGAAGGACGCTCTAAAATGCTGATCTTCTTCTCTGCCTACTTAATAGATGCATTAATGATGCAGAAATCAGGTCCGTGTTTTGTAAGCAGAGAAATGCACGGGTAATCGGCCGACTGTTAACAGGAAGTTGTACTTACCTCCTGCTCCTAGAAGTTTGATGATCTTGAAGTCGTTTTGGCGGACATGTTGAGGCCCTGTAACAAATATCATAATTAGTGGCATGTGGTAATATACAATAAAAATGTAAAGGTATCCTGTCGCACGCAATGTAGGCGCTTGGGTGGGGTGAGACGAGGTATAGCTCCTACTTATTCTTAACCTCGGCACCAGATGGGGGTGAGTGCTCAGTACCCCGGTATCTATTGGAGAGGAGGCTGGGTGGTAAGTGGGCCCAAGAGCCGGTCTGGACGGAGGGGCTAGAGGAAAAATCCTCTGCCCCTGTCAGGGATCGAATCCCGGTTGTCCAGTCCGCAGTCAGTCACTGCACTGACTGAGCTAGCTCAGTTCCCGTCTTTAATCTACAGGCTTAATTAAAATAATTTACTCTTTTTTTACTCTACAATCCTGCGGATTGTTCGCCACCCCCATTACGGGGTTAGTCTTACGAAGATACCAAGGCCTTGCCCTCCGTGGTCATTCTTTATCCACCAGACTGGAAGAGAAGGGACGCGGATAAACATCCATGGTTGGAGTGGGACTCGAACCCACGGTCGCAACAACGAGAACCATGCCTCAGACCGCTTGGCTACGGAGGCTGAAATCTACATTTTAAACCGCGCAATTCGCCTTTTGAAAATAGTGTTTATTGTAATCAAGGGGGAAACTACCCCTCAGATAGTTTTGTCTGCTTCCCGGCCTCTCAAGTTCCTAACCCCACTCTTATGCAGTATATTAAATATTTGCCATACGTAGGCGTTATTATACAGTTTAATTATGTTATTATATTTGTAAATTTGCAGAACAGCTGCGTTGCTGTGTTTATTTATATTTTTAGCCGCTTAAAGTGCATTGTCATTTGAGTGATAAATACGGAAGTCACTTATCAAGAGCTTCATGCAACCTGAAATTGGAGACTGAAATTTGTTCTTGAAAGTCTGGAATAATTATAATATTTTAAGTTGGCTGTCTTCTGGGTTGTAGCGCCGTGTAATCTGGTAGAAGTTTACCGACGTTTCAGAGGTCTTTGCTGCCGCCATAATCAGGGCGATGGAGGCAGCAAGGACCTCTGAAACGTCACTAACCATCTACCAGATTACACGGCGCTACAACCCAGAAGACAGTTTTCTTCAGAATCAGCACTGCGAAAACGACGAATCCTACAAATGATAATATTAATTTCTGCATATAATTATTCATAAACAGCCCAATTGAATTTAGCTACTCCGACACATGCAGACTAGTTTGTCAGCTGGATGGAAGTTGTTATGTTTGTAACTCGCGGCAGTGAACTCAAGGAATGCTTAACAATGCCCGTTTTCAGTTCGTTGTAATTTGTCTTCCGCTTAAAGTGGATAGTGACACTTGCAATCTGACAGGTGATGTGCTTTAAAAGACGAGAAATACGAACTCGCAAAATAATCTAAAAGGCCTCATGACAATTTGAGGCGCCGTGCCGATGAGATGCTTGTATATGGGCAGGCCAGTGAAATACGCGTATATTTAACATCGTTATAAGGCAGCAATTGAAAAATAATAGTAAGACAAAACTTTGAATGCAGTAGAGTAGTATGTCAAAGTCTATACCAAACATCACGTCTTTACAGTCTGTTGTTTAAAGGCAATGCTGAATCATTCCTTGTAAAACAGAATTAAAACGAAATGTTTAAGGACACAGACCATTTTCAACTGCACATTGTTGTATAAATCTATGTCAGAAACTCAATAGCATCCCAATATGATTTATCCTAGTTCCGATTGTTAATTCCATCTGCTTCGGAATGGGAACATTTGGTTAAAGAGTTTACCTAACTTTAAATGCAATACACAGTAAGAAAAGATTTATTTAAATATAATCAGTGTACAGACATGATTGTGTCGTGGCAGTGACCTTCTGAAAAAACTGGGGTTTGTAAATGTTATTAAAGAGGCAATATTCATCCACTGGTTTGTTCCTAACACGGCTACTACAAAATGAAAACGCTCACCTTTAAGATTAACTTTGTTTATGAGACATTCAACTCTGGGCTTGTAAGACGGTGCCTTAGGGCCACGGTGTTTGGAGGCCTTGGCCATATTTTGTTCAATGCTAGTGCGAAAACTAACAAAATGCAGAAGACTTATTTGTGTGCTAACTGCAGATTTAATCATGTAACTTCGGACGATAAGATTATTAGTGAATAACAAATTAGTAAATGTAAGGAAGAAACCGGTCCATCGTAATTTTACGTATTACCTGGATATTTTCTTGGGGGATCTTCAGATACTTCTTCAGTAAATATAAATAGACTGTTTTATTTGTTTTGTTTTAAATTCCTAACCTGCAAGAAGTTTTTATGAATGAGTGTTTGTGTTCTGTCACAGTAATTGTTTCCCCTGAGATAATCATCTCCAGAAGAAAATATACAATTCATATGGGAATTTAATTAATTTATGTTAAGTTCTAAAAACCAATATGGCCCGGCTTTAATGTGACTCAACGAAGCACAGGGAAGAAGCCAAACATAACCTTATCCTAATACAATTTTCTCTCTGAATTTATTATATAACTGGTGCATTATTAGTCACAAATCTTGCTTATTGCATAATTGAACATCTGTCAGAACCTTTTCCCAAGTGATTTATTATTATCATCCAATCTAAACGTCGGAAATAGAATTCAGTTACGTAATAAAATGTTTAATGTAATTTCACCGTAATCATCAATTGAAAGGCCTAGCATTCCTAGTAACTCTCGACACAATAAGTAAGACACAGAATCATATTTATCATCGTTTATAAACTAGAAACTAATAAATACATTTAAATGAAAACTACATACCGGTACTTGAATAACAGCCAACATCAGGTTCCATGATATCCATTGCTGTTGTAATTCACTATTCACAAATGTTTACACTAAACACTGTTTTAAGAAAACTACAGATTAAATACCTTATTTTAAAACTAACTAAATGACTTAAATGCACTATTATATAGTTTTTAATCTGAAATTGACTATGAGAAATCCTAACGGTTCGCACAGGTTGCAATCAAAAATATGACTGACGTATCACAACGCAAGTCCGGTCAAAGAAGTTTGAAGCACGCAGTGTGACTCAATTGTTTTAAACGTCTGAAAGAAGAGTAGGCCATCTTTAATCTCTGACTGCCTGTACGTATATAACTAGAAATTTTCTAGCTCCTTTCCAAGACGACCTGGAATTATCATAGGTTATGTATGCATCTAAATGACATATGAAATCCAAATGTGAGGTTTTTATAGATATAACGTTTTGACGACAGTAAATATGTCGTTGATAGTCTTGTGAGTTTTAAGGTCTTGTGGACTTGCGGATTTAATGATTATGGTTCGTATTCTTATTTAAACCCATTTTAAGCACGGAAGTTGTCAAAATAATTTTTAAAAATGATGTGTCTGCGTCACAGATAACAGAACGTGTATCCATTGCCAAGATGAGTTGTCTAATGCTGTTTAGAGAAATAATCGTTGTTTGTTGTGATAATATTTCTAAACCCACAATTAAATTCTGTGTGTTTAAACAAAAAATGCATAAAGGATCTAACATGGGTTAAGTGTATAGCTTTAAAAAGCTTTCTTTCTGATAATATAAATCTAGGTTTATTAATTATTTGCGGCGCGAACTAAATTACAGGGGTTAATAAATTGTCTTCAAATAAGAGGTTATGATCGTACATATCTAGTGGGGGAGGTATCGGAAAGAATTGGCCATTCCCCAGAAATTGTTAAAAGCCACGAATTCCCTTCGTCAGAAGATTCTAGTCAGACATTTGTATAAACCGATTAAGGACTGATGTGCAGATAAACCTAGATAAGGTCGTGTATTTGAACATTATTATTACCCTGGAACGACACTTTCGAGACATTTAGTTTTTGTAGATTTCACGGTGTCTCTGTCTTCAAACTACGTGCGATGAACACGTAAATTGTCTTATGACAGGATTCGAAAAGTTGCAATACTTTGGTGACGTGATTATTCAAACCAGCTTTCTTTCTGTGTGGAATCCAGCTGCCTAAAACTGTGGCAAGTGTGAATTTATAGCGGTGCATCCTAACACCACTGGCTTTGAAGTTTCCATTACGTCAGTAAAAGGTGGATAATGCAGTGAAACCACGATAAGTCAATAAGAATTACGTTTGAAATAAGCCATTTTTAACCCTTAATGCTACTTTAATTCGTGCCGTCTTATCTATAAGATTTGCGAGACTTGATGGTAGGCTGATGAACATTCTGATGCCAGAATAATATTCGCTCTTCTAAATATATTAAGAGGCTACCAATTGGTCTGTGAAACCGATTATTATTTCTTGTGTTGACGCAGTGTATAGCAGAATTACTTTGAAACTGTGAAGTTCACTGATGAGAATGTGCATTCACATGGACGAGCCCTAACCTCTTAAACAGATACAATTTCAGATTTTACACCAGTCATTGATCTAACAATATTCTTTTTTAAATGAATATTTTTTTTATATTAGATAAATCACCTCCAAATTACTCCATTGTTAATTATAAAATTAAAATATACGCAGTAAAGTGAGTTGAGTGTCAATGCTACTTTCTTGCAACTAATTAATATGCTTCAATTAACTTTCACATTAAAATTTGACAAAACAAATTTAATTAAAATCTTGATATATGACATTATTTTCTGGGGAAACTCAGTAGACAGCAGAAAACTATCCAAAAGATGACCATTAGAGTAATAAGGGGTAAATCATATAGAGAATTATTTAAGGAATTTAATATTCTCCCTATCCAGCAAATTCTGTGTGTTATTAAAATCATTTTGTAGTGGACAGCATAAAAGTTTCAAATAATCTCAGATGTCTACGGATACAGATACAAACATAACCTCAGCAAATAAAGAAATCAATTTACTATAGTGAAACCAAAGTTTTAATAATCTTCCATCCACTATAAAAAGTTGGAATCATGACGTAAAGAAATTTAAGCTAGCAACAAATACTTTTTCCTTTGTCACTCCATCAGTTCCTCAGAAAAAAATTAAAATCACCCAAAATTCTAACTTATTGGGAATACAGAGGTGATGCTTTCTTCTGTGATTATAATGTGCTGTAAAACTGTAGTTGACTTTAAATCACTCTCACGCCAATGTAATATACATTGAAATAAATTCTACTCTGTCAGTTAATCAACGTTTTGCCAAATTTTGGTGGTCTTCAATTTGGTAACTCTTGTATACGAGTACTTGAAACGTGTTGTGGTGAGTTATTTGTTATGCACTTTGTTATCATTTGGGTTCTGCTAAGTTATTTGGTGCTGGAGGAAAATCATTTATATGTTATAAAGAGCAATGGCCATAGAATTTAATTGATATATTTTATTGTTCTCCAGTTTGAGAAAAAATTCTGATTATTTTTACGTGATTTTACTTAAACCCTTTATTTCCTTCCTGTCAGAAAGGACCTGAACCATTCTTCAGCTATTCCTCGAATGTCATAAAAATGTAATTTGTTTAACAAACATTTTATGATTTATAGAGTGAAAAGCTTTTCCTAAAATACAGAATATTCGTGCAATATGAATTTTTGTGGTTAATAGATTTCAGTATTGTCCGTTAGTCTGAATGTTGTATCTTCAGTGGATAAAACGTTTTAAGCCAAATTGTTCTTTTTCGACATAACCTAACCTCAAACACTTAAGGAAAGTTGGTTAGTAGTAAACTTGGCCTGTATATTGTCCCGGTAATTCACTTTTCTTTTTCAGTGGTGTCACTACTGTCATATTAAGATGGCCTAGGAAATTCCTCCCTGTTTATTATGTTACAAGTTGTTTTTATTTATCTGAGTTTTCTATACGTCTACTGTAATGCTGCTTTTTAGCCGCTTTTATAACATTATTTAATATTTAACAATACTTAGTATAAAATGCTCTTATTTTGGGTCATTATTGTTCCTACTGTAGATAACAGAGTCTTTTTATATTTGCAAGATGTTTTTATTCTTGTGGAATGTGGTCATTCGTAATTTTACCTACACTTTTATAATTATTTGGAAATGAAGTGTATATAAACATGAGTTAAACTAATTGTTAGTATCTTTGTCTTTTGTGCGGATTCCCGTGTTTTAGTCTTCAGAAGAATCAGAAACTGTTGTTTCATTATTTACTTTTCTTGTTTTCTGCTGCGGAAATATTATTAATCATATTATATTGGGTGTCATGGGACTAGTAGAAGATGGGATAAAGCTCATAGAATCGACAAGAATATTATTAATTGTTGTACTTGAGTCACTTTGAATTCTTGTTGCAAAACGTAAGTTAGGTTTCAAGTTTTTAAAATGAGGGGGTCGGGGGGAAGGCAGCTCTGGACTGGATTCCTGTGATTTAGGATGGGAATTGGTCTTCTGTAAACTTGATAATGTATCTATGGGTTGCAAAGACTGTCTTACAGGGACTCTGCCCCATATAAAATTTCATTCCCAGAATAAATGTCGATTTAATTGCTATTATTATTTATTTACGTAATTTAACTTCCAAACAAATTTGTCTAAATGTTATTGGCCATAGTAAATTTATTATAATACAAGTACATTTCCATCTACACTCAATCACAAACTTATTTATGGTTTTAAAGGTTGTTTTGAGCCTTAATCTGTGCATTGGTTCCTCCATTTTACGAAACTGCCACTTTTACCATTCTTAACATATAATTCCATAAATATGAAAGTAAAATTTTAAAATTAAAATAATTATTTCTTAAAATTCTTTATCATTGTGTCTGTTCTCATTACAACCCATGCACGATTTTAGCCAGTTCTTGCTACATATATCTCTACTGATGTTTAATGATAATTGTTAATTCTTTGCAGTTTGGATTGATGTTACGACAGACGAATAAAATTGCATAATTAGGAGTATGGGGAGAAATTTCGTGTCAAAGTAAAGCGAAGGTAGGGAGGGTGGAATCCGATACCTTTTGGAGAGAGAGGCGTAGAAAGAGGCCATGAAATTTATATTGATGATAAATATGTTCAGTGCACGACGCGTGTAGTCGAAAGGTAGGCGATGCATTCTGCACCTTGAACCCCGGCGTCTGCTACGAGACTGATCCCACCCAATATAAGGTTCCTACTGGTGACAGCAAATGAGTCGGGATAGCTCAGTCAGTATAGTGACTAGCTAAGGGCTGAGGCGACCGGGGTTCGATCCCCGACGGGGACAGAGGATTTTTCCTCTAGCCTCTGCCCACCCAGTCTCCTAACCAATGGGTACCGGGGTCCTCTCCCGGGGGTAAGGCGCTGCCGGGGCGTGATGCTGACCACTCACCCCCATCTGGTGCGGAGGTTAAGAATGAGAGGAGCTGTAACATTTCTCCCCCCAAGCGCCTATATGGCGTGTAGTGGGACGCTTTTATTTACTGCTGGCAGCGAAGCAGAGGTTCTTCCCGGCTTCCTCCTTAAGACAAGTCTGCCGCTACAACATACTAGTTTGAATGACCAATTAATTAAACTCGCTAGTCTGTAATTGCGAGATAGAATCCTACCACTACTGTGGATTTGTGGGTTACCTCGACCCTTACGTCACTGGGGGATTGTGCTTCTGAGGGACTTAGCTGTATCTAATATTTTCCTGCGGTTTGTGTCACTTGTCTTCACCGGTATCTCCAAGTTCCTTTTGGCATGGTTGTCAGGTACTGCCTCTTACCATGAGAGAGGAACATGTATTTTACTGATTTGAAATTAACGGCCCCACGCCATACCCACCTTGAAAATGGCAACTGCTGAAATGTTGAATGATATCAAACATTCGACGCGGTTCTCACCCGAAAGCCAACGTTATAGATTTATTTTAAGCAGATAACGTGTTAAATTAATTTTGATTCCAAAGGGTTTTGACGACGGTAATTTACACTTAAAATTATTCAATGGCAAAACTTTCCATGTTTGTTCTTTAAAACCACGACATTTCGGAGAGAGAACCAGCCTCCGAAACGTCGTGAGTTTAAAGAACAGACGATGGAAAAAGTCCTGACCATGAATAATTTTAAATAAATTTTGGTTTGGAAAGTTTGATCAGAAGAGGCCGTTCGGAAAATCCAGGCGTACATGACTGATTTAAACATTTCCTAGGTAACGGAGCTAATATTGCACTTATTGAAAATAGCGACTCGTTTTACAAAATGTCTCCAGGAACGTAACCATTCGTAAAAGTGGGAACTGCCTGTGGTTTTGAAAATATGGTCGAATGTTAGATTGCTGTTTCGAGTATGTTAAGCGGAAAACTAAAGCTAAGCTGAATACCAATTGGCAGAAATTTTTTACATCCAAATTACTTAAATGCGTGACGACTCTAGTTTGGATAACCCTGCTTTCACTTAATTTCTGCGGAGATCGAAGTAGATAATACGAGACGAAATTGCTGTGAATTAAACTTTTCAACATGAGTCATGAGAGACACTTCACATAATTTTTCTTATTTATTCATATTTTCACAGTACATTTTATTGTGAGAAATTAGATCAGATAAACTCGTTTAAGTTTAATTTATTTACGAGGGTAGTGGGATCCGTAATTCGAATTACAATAAAATGATCATACGCTGTTCTTCTATCTTAAGTTCCTAGTAATGCGTTCTATGCTCTGCACACTCAACATTAATTTTCATTGGCTGTTGTATTTTTAAAAATTTAAAAAAACAGACGTAACAAAACATTTCTTTCCACGTGGTTGCCACATCTCAAAGAGAAATAACATAGATAGTAGCATTTGTGAAGAGGTCCATTTTGAATCTGGTTTTTCTTTATCACGAAGCGAGAGATACGGAGTTATAAGAGACAGTTTACTCTGCGTTTCTCCCAGAGTAACCGAACACGTCAAATGTGATAAGCCGCAACACCTCGGCGAGTGGGCAGTAGTGACTGGGTATAAGCTGGTCGAACTTGATTCAAATCCGGACAAGGACATTTCGTCGCAAACAGCTGCCAGACCCTCTTAGGCTCCTGTTTAATTGAGGCTTTTTGTTTTTAGATAAAGCAGCCAAACTTGGAGCTGACCGTTCGTCTCCATCAAATGTAAAGGTTAAGAATGCGTGGCGTTTTACCACCACACCCCCCATACGTTTTACCTGCTTGGCGTTTAAGCTGTTTTTGAAGTAGCATTAACTGTGGACCAACAGAGTGCTTCAACGTTTTAATGCATTTTGATTTTTCGGGGTTTAAGTTGGTTCTCAGAGCAAATAGGGACCTCTTCCATGTTATTAACAGATACGTTTTCTTTGAGGTAGGACCTACTTTAAAAATGACACGAATTTTACATGTTACAAATATTGACAGCTTTTGTGTTTTCTATAATTTTATGTTCATCGGTTTGGAAAGAACGACAAATATTTGCAAAACGGCATATTTAATCAAGAAACAGAAGGTCTTACTGCACCATATAAATTAATAAATTGTAATTTCTGATGAGAGAAATTGACGATACAAATGTCGTACGTAGGCTTACGAAAGGTCTGCCACTAAATGTCGATTCTGATGACTAAGACGCATCGTAGACTCTGATTTTTATCTCGGGTCTGACGCAGCTAAAGCCCTGATTGGATTTTAGTGCATTTATTCGCCGTGTAAATTTGAAAACGCACACACTCACATATATGCTGTTTTTGTTTCTTTTATTATGATTCACATGTTCCAAATTAATTATATACTTGAACTCTATTTTATATATTGAATTTATTGGAATCAATTGTTTTTGAGAAGTTTTAGTGTGATTTATCTTCGACTAAAATAATATAAGAAAATAACCAAAGCGATACGGACCAAAATTTAATTTGCGCGAAAACCTTGTTGTAGACCCCAAATAATAAATATTTATGCACTTACACACACACTATATATATATACATTCTGGGAATCCTTCTAGTTGTCGTAAATATAACTGTTTACGACCTTAACCAGAACTGGAGCTATAACCACCTTGTCGTATCGAAATTTGAAATAAAAAAATATGTTTTTTGTAAATTTTTTATTATAAAATACAGTTAAATCACAGATATATTAGACGTAAAAACTACGAAAAATATATCACACAGTGACTTCTATAAGTAAACACTTGCGTTAGCCGCGTCATAGCTCAGGTGGTTAGGGCTAGAGGTGGGATTCTTACCGCGGAGGCTCGTGTTCACACCCAGGGCAGTCCATGTGGAATTTGTGGTGGACAAAATAGAGCTAAGACGGGTTTCTTTCAGAGTTCTTCGCCTCTACCCTGTCTGCACAATTCCACCACTCCTCCATATTAATTTATTAGTCATATGAAAGATGGAGAGTTAGCGGTTCAAGTTCCACAGGGACAATGTATGAAAGACATGTTATCAAACGCGCAGTAGAAACAAAGTTTCCCTACGTGTAATAAATATGTACTTGAAGATAGCAAGAATTATTATAGATTAGTGAATATAATGATATACATATATCCTACGGTATAATTTAAGTTTATTATGAGCGGCTGTTACCCAAATTTACTAGCAAAATTTTTTGAAGAATTTTATACAATCACCGGTTATTTACACTTTACAGTAAATAACAATTACCCTAATACATGCATTGCGCCATACATGAAGATATTTTGTGATTGCTACAATTGGGTGAGAGTATTTCTGTGTGGAACTGGACCATTGCCCCCCTCCCCCAGATGATACATGAACGAAATTGGAGCAGCGGTGGCGTGGCTATGACGAGACTATGACAAATAAATAACACAGGAGTTTTGAAATACAGTGCCAATTGGTGTGGAAAAGAGAAAAAGGAGTAATAATAATGTACAAATAGCGAAAAATATTTTTATTTGAAGACTTTTATAAATATTATACGAGAGGTTATCTAGTTAAAAATAAAAATAAATACATGAAAAGGAACAAGTCTATTTAGATTTAAGGCTTTATATTTAACAGTTTTTAAAATAATATATAAAGTGTTACATTTATGTTAGAATACAGTGCAGTGCAGTATCTGTTAGAATGAATGTTTAGCGCCTTCAAATTTTTGTTGTGCAGTCGAGCAAAATATATAAATGAATTGAATTGAAAATATATTAAACTAAGCCACTTGCTGGTTTGAATATTTAAAGAAATTGTAGAAACATTGTAATGGGGTACAGTCTAGTTTAAAAACGATTATATATGATGACATATAACGCGAAGGAAAGAAAAAGAAGAAATAAAGGGAGGGGTGAAGTCCTGCTGTAGTTAGAAGAGCCTTGGAAATTGTACTCCGTACAGGAATACACAAAATATCCTGATGCGTTCTTTTCAGCCTAAATTTAGAAAGAGGTATTAAATCCCAATTGTGTGGAGTGGCACAACTTTCATCCAGATACATCCAGTGGTTCTTGGGTTGAATTGATTGGACTGACGGACAGATATAACCAACTGATAATGCACTCTGCGCAAAGAACGTGTAATAAACAAGTGTTGTGTGGGACTGCATAACATAAGGAATTCGAAGACACTGGACATTCACTCTATATAATTCAACAAAACATTTGTACACAAAATGTGCCCAAAGATGACTGTCTTCTTGGTTGTTGCACTGTGTAGTCTTGTAGAAGGTAATTGATGTTTCAGGGGTCCTTGACTGTCTCAAGCATCAGGGCAAGGACCTCTGAAAAGTCGGTAAACTTTTACCAGACTACACGGCACAACAACCCAGAAGACGGCCATCTTCAGATTCACTGCCGTGAAAACCTCAGATCCTACAAAGTTATTCCTAAATGAGTAAAAATTGAAATAAAGGTTAAACTCAAACGATAAAAAAGAAAAGAAAGTTTTTGAGTAATTACACATACAACAAGTAAGGACATCATATTCATTCACATCAAGGAACAAACATATTTTATTACATGCTCAGACTACAATTACAAACGCGAAAGATGGAACCATTATGAACAATTATCACGCCTTCCATACAGGGCCACTTTAAGGCAGTGGTGAGGCTATGGAAAAACATGATCTTGGGGTCCGCTGTCCCATTTCCTAAAAAGAGGGAGGATTCACAACAAATTCACGCTACTGAGAGATTTAAAAATCTTAATCTATAAACTATCTTGGTTTTCACAAAATGTATTTATATTAACAAAAACTGAATGGACAGGAAAGGGTGAAAAGAAATAATCTAAAAATTATCCCGGTTTAAATTTTATACATTCAAGATGAAGTGTGAAATTCCAAGATTACCCACGGATAAAAAACATTTTGAACGTCCTTTGTGTTTGAACAGCCCAAATAGGTGCATCCAAAGAACAAGTGAACTAACATTTTAATATGTGTGCAACTCTGATAGCGCTCCCCGCTCCAAATAGCAGAATCGGTTAAAATTTTACCGTAAGAATGCTGGTATCATCAGACTTACTGCTGACACGTCCCAAAAAAGTTTCTAGAGAAATTTTGAAAAACTTTGGGCAAGTTTAAGAACGCGGTACCATCGGTCGGGCGGAGGGGGCCGATAAAATTAAAGGGCCGTGGGCAGCTGCCCAATTTTCCCACTGTTTAAAGTGGCCCTGATTACATAGTTTTGAAAAGTAAAACGGGAACTGAAAAAGAATTACGCTAATTTAAATAAGATATTTAAATAAATTAAGTAGCATGAAACGAACTCAATAAATACGAACGAGGCAAATGTAAGGAACAAATATTATTAATGAAAGAAAACTAAACAAACTCTATGAACAGAAATTACATACGTTAATACATACATGCATACATACATTAATACATACATACATGAATACATAAATTAATACATACATACAAACGTTCATACATACATGCATACATACATTAATACATACATACATACATACATTCATACACATTCATACACACATGCATCCATACATTAATACATACATACATGAATACATAAAGTAATACGTACATACATACAAACGTTCATACATACATGCATACATACATTAATACATACATACATACATACATTCATACACATTCATACACACATGCATTCATACATTAATACATACATACATGAATACATAAAGTAATACGTACATACATACATACATTCATACATACTTACATGCATAATTACAGGCATACTTACATACATTATTACATACATACATGCATATATAAATTAATACATACGAACGTACATACATACATGCATACATACATTCATACATAACTGCATGCATGCATATATACATACATACATACATATATTCATTCATTCATTCATATATACATACATACATACACATTACATGCATACATACCTAATACATGCATTCATACATATTACATGCATAAATACATCGTACATACATAATACATGAATTCATACATAATACATACATACATAATACATGCATTCATACATAATACATGCATACATAATACATGCATACATACATAATTCATGCATACATACATAATACACGCATACATACATATTACATGTATACATGCATGCATGCACACACACACACACACACACACACACACACAGGGAATACACAAATTACAAGACCTACTTCTGAATTTGTAAACAAATTAAATAACGAAGGGAGAAGAAGAATTTAACTCCCCCAATGTTTCAGAGAGGAACAAATTTCAATAAAATACAAAGCCAATGAAATAGTATTTACAACATTGTAGGAGGGAATAAAGATATGAGAGGGGGAAATGAATGGTTTACTAAATCTAAATGTGATCTAACAAATTGAAGAGCGTAGTGCAAAAACACGACAAGGCACACTTTTATCGAAAAGGAATTTTCCATGTATCGCTAAGTGGCAGAATTTTCTGAAGAATCACTTTGATGGATCGGTTCTGAACAGCCGAGCAGCTGAAGTCATGTCAACAAATTTGTCAGTGATTTACGAAGACGTGTGTATAAGAAGATTGTTTGAATTCGGATATTTGAATTGTGTACCGCCTGCAAATAGGAGCTTCCCAATAACATTAATTGCTAATGGGTCAATGTTAAATTACGAAGGTGAAGTGACGAAGCTATTTTTACCGACACAAGAAAAATACACGTTTTGGTTCTGCAAAATAAGGGCATTTCTGTTGTAGATGAGACAATGTGATAAGCCACGGAAATTTTCAAATTGTAACACTAACTTATCTTTGACATCTTTAAATTGTAGTTATTCTTATTCCTCTGGTAAAATATATATGAAATTAAATATATTATATGTAATTTTTGCTTTATTTAGTAGAATATTATTTTATAGGATTTAACAAAATGTAAACAAAGCCCCGAGTAAACTTGGATGTTCTGTCTGGTAATGTTTGTGCAGTAAACCCTTCATTATAATGATAACAAACATACGACCAATGTACCAATTTTACAATTATGGCACTTTCATGTTACATACAGTATGTCCCAAAAGTACCTCAACCCGAGGATTACTTATTAAATAATGTGTTAGTGTGGTAGGAATGCAAGAAGCACGAAGTGTTCTTATTACTCAAAATTATTTGCGAACGCAGTCGTATGAAGAAGTTAAACTGGAATATTACGTGCGGCTTCGTACTGATGCGGGCAACTACTTTTTAGCTCGTTAACCGTTTTCGCGATACTAAAGACAAAAGACGCACGGGATGAACCAAAAAAGTGCAGGACAATTTAAACTTTTTTTTTTGTAATGATGAACTTCGGTTTGCTGGACTTGAAGGACACCGTGTAATTATTATTGATCTGATACATTATTTTGGTTAAATGAGATGCTTTGTCCAAAATTCTGCTTATTTTTCCTCTAACACAAGTCATCAAGAATGTCAGAGGGATTCAGGAGGGTTTAAAATAAAATGGTCTGCACCAGGTACTTGCCTATGCTGATGATGTCAATTTGCTGGGGGATGTTGTGTGGGTACCATAACCAAGAATACAGAAAGTGTCCTAGAGGCTAGCAAGGACATAAGTCTAAAGGTAAATGTAGACAAAAATAAATACATGGTCGTAGTACATCAGTAGCAGTGGCGGAACATAATTAAAAGTTACACATCATTTGAAAATGTTTCAAATGTAAGTATCTGGGAACAACAATAACAAATAGAAATGAGGTCCATGAAGAAGTTAAGAGTAGAATACATTCGGGGAACGCTTGAATTTATCGAGTTCAAAAATTTTGCCTGTTGTCTTGTATGGTTGTGAAACATGGTCTCTTACTTTGAAGGAAGAACGTAGATTACAAATGTTTGAAAACGGTGTTCAGGAGGATATTTCGACCTAGGACGTATATAGTAAGTGGGGAATTTAGGATATTTTATAAACAAGAGCTGCGTGAGTTGTACGAGTCACCTAGCATAATAAGGATAGTGAAATGTACGAAGGTCCGATGGGCTGGATATGCAGCACGAATGGGGGAGGCAAGTGGTGAGTCCAGAGTTTTTGTGTGAAATCCTTCTGGAAAACGATAACTGGGCAGACCAAGAGGGGATGGGAGGGTAATATCAAGGTGATCTTATGGAGGCAATTCTCAAGACTAAGAATGGGGTCAGCCTGTCTCTTTGTACGGACAACGACGGAGACTTGTTCCCCTGTTGACCACAAGATTTGCTCTCTGCACATCTTTTATTTCCCTTAGCAATCTGCACCGGGGTTGTGTGACGTAATGGAGAGAAAAATTATACGTTTTATTCGGAGCAATGAAACAGTCGGAACTGCAGACAGCTGACTGGCGGATCAGATTTAAGATTTGAAGGGAAATTTTTATTGTGCCCTGACTGTCCTAATTGAAGGGAATCAAGAGTGCACAACACTATCATATAAATAATTATGTTATTGTTATATTTTCATGAGGTTGGAGGACGACTTAGGCAAATAACGACAGCTGAATTTATGATTTAAGGAGAACTGATAAGTATAATTCACAAATAAACTAAGTAAGTGTATGCTGGGGGCCGCAGAGATGAAGACTGCAATTTTTATCGTTAGTCATGAAGGTCGAATATAGACTGAAAAATAAATCTCGATAAGATTTAGCTGGGACAATCGCTTACAACGGAGTATACGATAATCTGAATAGAAGTAGAATTTTCGCGAAAGGTCTAATGGAAAGTTATGATAATATATCACAGCCAGTGGGAGCAATGTAAAGAAATCACAGGAATACTCTTTTCGTAATAGAAGAGGAATCCTAACCTCTTAATATCGATATGACAGACGTTAAATACAATTCCGTATGCAGTTATCAGGTAATGAATTCCAAAAAATTAAGAATTGCATAATTTTTCAAAGAAATTAAACGCCTACAAAGAAACTTAACTTAAATCTGCCAACGTGAAATGACGCGTGGAAATTACATCGGAAGGCTGAGAAAACAAACGGTTTACAGAATTTAATTATTTACTTGCTGACGAAAATTTGGAAATTGAAAAGGAATATTTATGTAGGCCTCGATGAATGAATTGCGTTTTGAAGTGTTAACAAACGTAGACGTCGAATGCGACAGTGAAATACGAAATTGTGACGTGGATCCTAAATTGGATAAACGGCCGAAATTTGATACCAGAACACACGAAATTTTTATGACCTCTGCAGAGATTTACAAAATTTGACAACCAAAGGAAGAACTTGAATGTACAGTGGGAGGATCACGATAATCAAGAATAATGGGAGAGAAATGATGCAGATGTAAATTTACCGACAAGAGCTCACTCACAGTTAGGCTGGTTTCTTGTTGCCTATTTCAGGGGAGAGGTGGGGACATATAAATGGAAAAACTGCAACTTGATGGTATTTGGGGAAACACAAGATATTCAGAGTGCAAATTGATCAACAAGCAGTGGATGATGTTCGGTCTTCTGGCCTGAAAAGAAATCTGAATTTCAAGTGTAACTTCGTCGGAGAATGAGCAGTGTTCAATGTTGAAGGTTTCGGTGAAGAGCGAATTTGTCCCTGTCATCCTAATGAAGTGGCTGCTGAAACCTTCCCTGTCCCCTCCCTTCCTAGCCACGTGGTCGCTAGCCCGGGGTAAAGGCGGAATTTCGAAGTTGTTATGAAATATCTAAAACGTATTTATGATGACACAGAGTCAGGGAGTAAGGCGCATTGTGGGAAATACACGACCCTCATACCAAGGATAATCCTGTGACCTGGCGGCTTACTTCTCTTAGTAACAGTAAAATAGGCCGTGGCTAGTGATTAAAAGAGGATTTAGGGAGATTGGTTATTAAATATTGTGGGGTCGTGGGCAAAGATGGAGGAATGTTAGCGAGAAAGGAACGGGTAAGAAATTTAGTCTTTGGAAACTGTTGCTTGTTGCTAGGTAATGGGCCGAGTGGAGGAACATGCGAGGAGTAGTTCCCCAAGTTACCTTTTACAGATTATGTGGTGCTCTGACGGAACGGAATTTGCAAATCCAAGCCCAGAGCTACTATAATTTTTTTCTTGATGCTAGGCATTTGTGGAATGAATTTATATTTCATTTTAAAAAAAGGGTTAGAGATACAAGTGTGAAGATTTGTATTAAAGGACGGAACTAAATCGAAAAAGGAATGTCTGTCTAAGAGGCTTCTTAACTACTTTTTATAGCCCACAGTGCGTAACGTTGAAAAAGTGGAGGAATTGAAAAGCATTGAATTTGGGGGTCAGAAATACTGTAATCATGGACGAAGGAATTTGCCTAGATTAACAGGTAAACATGAAGAAAGTGGCAGTGTTTCCCCCCTTAATTGAATAGGTCGTTGCTTCTGAGTTATTCTAGTCATGCCACCACCACCCACTGCCGTATTAAAAGGAGGCTTCCTAATTTCCCCTGAAGATAACATCCAGAAACCAACATTTCATGACGCTGCTTATTCCAGTAAGCCGAAGTTACACATTGAAAAAGCCAGTTGCTGCTTACTGTAATGGAGAATCAGTGGCTGCGATGTTTCTGCAGGCTGTTTCATTCCACTACAGGAAGCATTGAGGATGATTCTTCTTCGCCGCTCTGTTCTGGCTGCATCCACGCATGTTTCCTCACACAATTCTTCTCTTCCGTTGGCCTCCGCCGTCTTCAGCACTGAGGACGTGCCTCCTCTTCTGTGGTTTCCTCGGGTTCTGCTGATGCGTTGCTATCTGCAGAACCCGATCTTCTGTGACCACCCCTCGTGCTGGTATCAGAATCCTCAGAATCGTCTCTGGGATCCTCGAGGGGTGATCGGTGTCACATGCAGGGTCTGCAAATGAAAAATTCTTAATCGCATTTTATGTTCATGGGACAATCAAACTTACTCTTAATACATTAACGTGTGAAAATTGTTGTTTTAGCCCACCTCATTATATTTTGTGCTGACAACTGGTTTAATATTCTTTGAAGACTGCGCCTAATATTTTGATGTTTTTTCAATTAAAACTAAAGAACTTTTATCATAATTCAGCTTTCTCTTTCGTAATGTTAGTACGATTCAGTTTAATGAAGTAAGTGGGACGTGTGTGAGGCAGTGGTGAATACTTTGACCACGCGTGGCGCTGGCGATGGAAGACAGCACGAGATATTTCAGACAGTGTTATAAACGCGTACAAAGAAACTTTTACTCTGGAAAGGGATACTTGTTCACGAGTATATAAGTTATATTTATATAATATAATATTGTACACAAATTCACAAAACTTGAAATTAATTACGTAACTCGAAACAATAAATTTTACAAGCAGATGAAGCAGTTATTTGAGTTTAATATCGAGGTCAGAGGCTGAGAGACACAGAGAAAACACAAAGTGCGAAGTTGATGTAGTAAAGTTGCTCAGTGAGCAGTTGTCTTATGCAGTGGAAGCATTTTTGGGTGGAGGTACTCAGATCAGACATGGGTGTTCTGTACGACGGTATTGTAACATTCTACAGGAGTTCCGTATTAAAATCCTAATTTCTCTGCAGTTTTCTGTTGAATCTCCATACAAAATTTGTTTGAATTCTGCTCTGACCAAACTTCAATGCGGGTGGCAATACAAACTAGAAGACCGACATCGACACGGACGGAGTTCCACTGTCTGGGCACATCTGATATTTTGCAAGTGTTGGGGAACTGGATGTAAGCAGGTCGCTTAGTTCCGAAATTAAATAAGATATCTCACCTGGTCCTTGATTGGTGGATTCAGGGATGCAGTCATGTGAGGAAGCCAATGGGGCACTTGACACCGGCGCTGTTGGATACTCAATCTGTTGACACGAAAACAGGAATCAGTTGCTTGTAGTAGTTTGTTCAACATTCTCCCTTTTTAGTGATTCTTTGCAGCAAAACCCAAGTTCGAGGCAACTGTTTTTGCAGTTAGCATTACGCACTCAACAGAACTGCCCCTTTGCACCATTTCAGACTGAATTAGTCTTCGATGCCACCTGCTGTTAAGTCGCGCGACTAGAGTCATTTTCAACCTGGAGGCCATTTCACCCTCGTCAGTATGAAAGATGATTTACCGACGAACTCAGCAACCCAGAGTTGCTTCAGTGCGAACACTGCCCAAATACTTAACAACGATCACAAGCGAATTTGAAATAAGAAAATGTAGCAGAAGACAAAAAAGGAACACGTCGGGTAAAACGGCGGTTTTATGGTCATTTTAGCTCCATTTGTTTTTTCTTGTTTACGACAATACGTAATATAACTTCGGGTAAGCTGCTCGACATTTGATGAGTACAGCGCGCCATGATTGGAGTAAGTTCCAGGTTGCCAGAGACGACCGAGATGTGTCTGTGGTCTTAATTTATTAATCTAGCATTTTTAATATTGTTGTGATATTCAAGCGACACAGCAAAAGAACTCTTTCTTGCAGAGCCTGAAAATGGTAAATATTGTCAGAGCCTACGAATGCTTCTCTAATAATTAATTATTTTCTTGCGTGTGTTGAAAGATGAGTAATAAAACATCATTTATCATGTGAGGCAAAAGTAGAGGATTTTTACTTAACTTTGTAACTTGCAATGCGTAAATTGTGTAGAATGAGGTACTGAGAAACTAATGTAGGTTAAGTGTTAACACTTACTGTGGTTGCACGCTCCAGGGAGGTCTCGTCCAAGGATGGCGACACAAATGAGAAGTTCTGCAATAGAAATTAGAAAAGTCACAGTTAAGCAAAATTTTTTTGTGTTGGAACGTCTTTACTGCGGCGTTTGTAAGACCAGAAAAATGCGTATTTGGAAAGAAGTTGATAAACTCGTATCTTCACTGTAAAACAGAGAGTAAGCCCATGAAAATAAAAATTCTCTCTGTCAAACCAGAGTTACGGTGCACAAATATCGGCAAAGGCCTAATAATGACATCAGAATTATTACTGACTGTAACACCTCGAAGGGAACGTGACCCTCAGCCTCCGACACGTGTTCTAAGAGGGCCGGTAAGTAGCCTTGTTCTGATGCGACACGCAATAAAAGTAGGAAAATTACGTGTTCTCACCTTGAAAGGGTCGTCGCTCCTTGGACGCCAAGTGCCCGCTGACCGAGGGTCAGACGCCACCCCGAACTGGTTTTCATCGACATCATCGGCGCTGATGATGTCGAGATGTGGGAGGAAGGGTGGTGATACCTTCTTCCCTCTCAGTTGAACCCAGTCGATGGTCTGTAGACAAAGCACAAGCATAACAGAGTGAAGAATTCTGGCGGAGCCGACAAGAGAACACCTCAGTTTGTTATAATTGCAGGGATTACGAAATTAAGTCTTCTGCGTTGATATAAATTGTTGATTTCTTTTTAAGTGTTTTGTAACGTCGCATTTACTGGGAGGAAAGTTTTAAGATGTCTAGTCGTGTCCATAAGATTTGTACATGAAAGAAATTTCAGATCAGATACCGTGAAACTTTTATATTACGGTTTGTTCTGGGATAACAATCAATTTTCTTTGCGTTGTCTGTCTCTTGGTCCCTCAATATGTCACTGAGCTCGAAATATTTCGTAGATGACAATTTGGATGCAAGGGGCCCTTGGCAATTTCCCTATGCGAAGGACTGCCTCCTGCTGGGAATGCAGACCGCAATTTTTATTTATTTACTGAAGTTTTGAAACAGTAGCAACTTCTAGAAACCTTGAAACTGCACTTTGCTTCCTTAGAAATACATTTTAGTCCCGATTGTCTGACCTTCAGTTATTCGACGTTCAATTTTATAGGACGTGCTCCATTTTGTAATCGGCCGACTCGGCGTCTTCTGGAATGAGTCGCACTTCCTGATCGAATTTTATGCACTCCGTCTCTTTAGAGTAATTTTTATTGCCTTCGATAAGACGAGCGGAAATCTACTTTAGTTTTTTAACTGAAGTTACCAATTTCTCATAACGAAGCGATTTCTTTCATTAAATGTCGAGCGAAAGAAGAAAGTAGTTTATTTTTTCCACGGAACAAACTTAAAGTCTTACAGAGACCAGACAAGCGTGGGGCTATGTAGGAAGTGGCGTCAGGAGCCTTACCATCGTCTTTTTCGATGGTCGTCTCAATTATCCGATCGTCCTTCGGGACTTTGGTTTCTTACGTCCAGGAAGAAGACAGTTCAGAACTGAAGGATTTCTGTACAATATTTTATGGTAACAGATTTGGGAAGACAACTTACGGCGTAGAAAGGATGGCTCTTGATTCCCTCGGCGCCCCTCGCTCCGCCGCCCAAGCGCATTCTAGGGTCCTTCACCAGCAGCCATGCTATGAGGTGCGACGCACATGGTGGGAAAAAAGGCGGGAAGACCGGCTCCTGAGTCAAAATTTTGCTGTAAAAGAGAATCGAATTAGTAAATCTGCCATTATGTTCCCTGTTAGTATTTCTTTGTTCCTTTAAATGACTTAATTATTCTAAGTGACCGAAATAGGTTTTGCAGGTTCATCTATAATAACATTTTGGGATGTTTATTTTTGTTTTCCGTTTCCTTCCCTGTCCCTCACATTTAATTGATTCCCTGTATAATCTTTTGTATCCGGTGTATTTCTGTCTGAATTTTGGTTTCTTCCATGAAGTTGATTCTCCGCGAACTTCAGTGGCATTAAAACGGATAACAACTGGTCCTCTGTTAGGGTCAAACTAATCTGTGTATTAGTTTGTTGAAAAAAATTGCTCTTCGCAAATAAGGAGACTCACGTAAACAATATCTGAATGTTGCTCCTTTCCTCAAAGGGCCTGGTGTAGGACAACATCTCGTACACGACAATTCCCATACTCCACCAATCAGCTGCCTGCAACAATTCAGATTAGGACAAGAGCTTTAATCAGCCACTCCCATTTCTTTGCACCCTCCAGAAACAGAAAGAATTGATGTACGCTCGGTAACTGATGCATATATTATGTAATTATAAGCAGCTGATATACACATAAATGCGTTACTCTTTAATGTTACTTTTTCTGTGTGAGATATGAGAAATATTTGCCTCATTATTGAATCTATATTTGTTGTAACGGACCTTCAGATTATTCCACTGGGATGCTGTATTTGTCTCAGTTACGTGAAAGTACGAAATTTTACATCTTCATGGAAGAAAACAGTTACCATGTCGTGTCCCATGCGCCGGATTACTTCGGGGGCCATATATTCTGGAGTACCGCTGCAGGAGTACGTTCTTTTATCCTGTTGATAAAAACAAGATTTTAAATAAGTTACATGTGACAGGAAATGAGACACAGAAACATTTCCCTAACTGTGGTACAAGAAAGAAAACTTTGAGGATTGCTAACACCCAAGGATGCACTTCAGACCCAGGCCTGTTCGTCTTCTGACGTCATAACATGTTTTTCCAACGTAATGCGTGTTGGCGTCTTTTTCATGGTCTTCCATTTTCTTACTCTCCAAAAACTTTCAACGTCAAATATGTGTCTGCGTTGCTTTTCGCCCTACTTAACTGGCACAGTGTAATTCCGAAAATTTATCCATTAGGAATACTCGGTGAGCTGAATGTTTCACGTATTTTCTAGGTCCCAGCATTTGTGATTTAAGTTCCTTGCCCAAAGTAAGACACGCGTTTCACAGCCATACAAAACACGTGGTAAAACCATGCATCTTGATGTTTAATGTTTTGCAAGTGGGTAAGATACTTAATAGTGGAAGTATTTGTGGAATTTTAAACAGCAAATTACAGGCAACATGCAATGCTGTAGGTAATAAAATCTGCGCTTGTTAGTTGAAACCCTCAGAATCTGAGAACTTGCGATGTCCCTGTTAAATGTAAGTACAAGAGAAGTGCTCTCTGAATATGGGTGCCCACATTTCAGATATTTCCATTTTTATTGTTCTGATAGTCTGAGTGCCTTCAAAGAGTTACTCCCTGATGGA